>NC_091950.1:180476812-180626812 GCF_031021105.1 Erythrolamprus reginae
AATTCCCTTTAGAGAATTTGAAGGCACACTTTTTGTCAATTGAAGCTGGAGAACCTCTTCTTCTTCCACCCCATCACCTTTTCAACCTCATCCTCCTCCATCACTATCAACAACCACAACCATGCTATCATTAGTAATTGTTATTCAGTAAGAAGGAAAAGTAAGGTCTTGTAGAGTAAGGCAAAAGCATACCAACTAACCCATAGTGCCAAACATCCACAAGCAACACATAAAGGTAATAGTTTCCTCCCATTAATTTTCAGAAACTTCCTAATTCCACTCCTAGAGTAGGCATTTGTAGGGTGGAATGGAATGGAATGGAATGGAATGGAATGGAATAGAATAGAATAGAATAGAATAGAATAGATCACAATTCTTTATTGGCCAAGTGTGATTGGACCCCCAAGGAATTTGTCTCCAGTGCATATGCTCTTAGTGTACATACAAGCAACAAGTGATAAGTCGTGATAATAATAATAAAGTACAATCATCATAAATCATAAGTTACAACATTCAGTGATAGTCATAGGATACACAATCAGTATAAATCATAAGATACAACAACAAAGTTATAATCATAATAAGGTAATAGGAAGAATGGGAAGGATAGTAATAATACAGCCCTACTAGGTGGTTTGACATCCCAGGGCATAAGACAGTGTTGTGGAAATTAATTGTTTAGCAGACTGATGGCATTGCGGGGAGTGGGGGCTGTCCCTGTGTCTCCTTCTTTTGATGTGCAATGCCCTTAGCAGAGATGGTGAACCCATGGCACGGGTGCCACAGGTGGCACAATGAGCCATATCTGTAGGCATGTGAACTGTTGCTCCAACGTGCATGTGTGTGCCGGCTTCCAGAGAGCCTCCAGGGGGATGGAGAAGGGCATTTTTACCCTTCCCCGGTTCCAGGGAACCATTTGGAGCTTGGAGAGGGCAAAACACAAGCTTACTGGGCTCGCCAGAAATTGGGAAACAAGCCTGGCCTCCAGAGGGCCTCTGGGGGTTGGGGGAAGTTGTTGTTGCCCTCCCCAGGCATTGAATTATGGGTGTGGGCATTCGTGCATGCACGATAATGCATGCTCTTTTAGCACCCTGAGAAAAAAAGGTTTGCCATCACTGCCCTATAACCTCATCTTGAGGGAAAAAGTTGAAGCAGTTTATGTCCAGGATGTGAGGGGTCTGTAGATATTTTCACAGCCCTCTTTCAAGAGCATTTTACAAAATATGGATACTGTATAACTGTTTACAGGATTTCTTATTTCTTATTGCAATGCAGTTCTCAGAGTTTAAACAACTCACCATCTGTACTTTCTTTAGGTACATTTAAAATATGCAGCCTGAAAGAAAAGCACACATTTAAATGTATACTGAAAAGAAAATATATTTCAGTCCTCTTTGGGAGAAAATGTATACAGCGAGCAAGAGAGATGACAGCTAGAGTTCTGAGGTGATTTAAATGACACAGTTCTGAGGTGATTTAAATGCTGATTTTAATGGAGAAGCAAGCAGCAAAAGAATTACACATAAAATGTTTGAAAATAATGTGGATGCGAAAGAATGTAATTATACTATTGTTATAGCCCAGCTATGGTATCTTGTTAATCAATGTGGTACTGTGAGAATGGGAGATCATCATCATCATTATCATCACCACCACCACAACAACAACAATGAATACAGAGTTAGAAGGGACCTTGGAGCTCTTCTAGTCCAATCCCTACCCAGGCAGAAAACCCTACCCCACTTCAGACAAATGGTTACCCAACAATGTCTTAAAAACTACCAGTATTGAAGCATTCACAACTTCTGGAAGCAAGCTGTTTCACTAGTTAATTGTTCTGACTATCAGGAAAATTTTCCTAAGTTCTAAGTTGCTTCTCTCCTTGTTTAGTTTCCACCCATTGCTTTTTGCCCTATCCTCAGGTGCTTTGGAGAATAGTTTGACTCTCTCTTCTTTGTGGCAAACCCTGAGATATTGGAACAAAGCTATCATGTCCTTCTTTTCATTAAACTAGACATACCAAGTTCCTGCCACCGTTCTTCATATGTTTTAGCCTCCAGTCCCCTAATCATCTTTGTGGCTCTTCTCTGCACTCTTTCTAGAGCAGGGGTCCCCAAATCTTTTACACAGGGGGCCAGTTCACTGTCCCTCAGACTGTTGGAGGGCCGGACTATAAAAAAAACCCTGCGGTTTTCTTAATGCCACTGCCTTGAGGGAGGAGGAAGAGGTGAAGTGGAGCAAGTCCCCAACTCCTTGCCGAGTTTTCTCTTTCTTTCTTTCTCTCTCTCTTCCTTCCTCTCCTTTTTTTCTCTCTCTTTCTTTCTCTCTCATTCTCTCTCTTTCTCTCTCTCTCTCTCTCACTTTCTTTGTATCTCTCCCTCTTCCTTTCTTTCTCCCTCTCTATTCCTCTCTTTCTCTCTCTCTCTGTCCCTCTTTCTCTCTCTTGCTTTCTTTCTCTCACTCATTCTCTTTCTACCTCTCCCTCTTCCTTTCTCTCTCTCTCTATCTCTCCCTCTTTCTCTCTCTCTCTTACTTTCTTTCTCTGTCCCTCTTTCTCTTGCTTTCTCTCTCTCTATTGATTTCTTCCTCTCTCTCTCACTCACTCTATCTCTCCCTCTCTCCCTCTCCATCTCTCCCTTTCTTTCTTTCCTTCTTTCTTTCTTTCTTTCTCTCTCTCTCTCTCTGTCTCTCTCTTGCTTTCTTTCTCTCTCTCTCACTATCTCTTTCTCTCTCTTTCTTTCTCTCTCTCTATTGATTTCTTCCTCTCTCTCTCACTCACTCTATCTCTCCCTCTCTCCCTCTCCATCTCTCCCTTTCTTTCTTTCTTTCTTTCTTTCTCTCTCTCTGTCCCTCTCTTGCTTTCTTTCTCTCTCTCTCACTATCTCTTTCTCTCTCTTTCTTTCTCTCTCTCCCTCTCACTTGATTTTTTCTCTCTAACACTCACTATCTCTCCCTCTTCCTCTCTCCCTCTCTATCTCTCCCTTTCTTTCTTTCTTTCTTTCTTTCTTTCTCTCTCTGTCCCTCTCTCTTGCTTGCTTTCTCTCTCTCTTTCTTTCTTTCTCTCTGTCCTTCTCACTTGATTTCTCTCTCTATCTCTCTCTCTTGCTTTCCTTCTCTCTCTTGTTCTCTCTCTTGCTATCTCTATTTCTGTTCCCCCTCTCTTTCTCTCTCTTTTTCTCACTTTCTCTCTCCTTTCTTTCTATCTTGCTCTCTGTCTGTTGATCTCTCTGTCTCACACTCTCTTTCTCTCTCTTTCTTGTTCTCTCTTTCTCTCTTCCTTACCTCTCTGTGGAGGCCGGGGGGTGGGGAAGCATGGCACTGACACATCTGCAATGGGCAGGGGTGGGGGAAGCCACGTCTCCCTTCTCCCACTGCCTATGTCTACCGCCGTTGCCTACAGCCAAGCCGGCAGCAGTCACCGCAAGTTCCTCGGGTGGGTTCTGCCACTTTCTAATAATCTCTGCACTTTCTACGGCCACCTGGCTGGGCTGCCCAGAGGGAGTGGCAGCTCCCACCCAATGAACCTGTAGTGATGGCTGCCGGCGGGAGAAGGAAAGGGAGCCGCGGCCGCCCCTGCCCGTCACAGATGGGTGAGTGCCGAGCCTCTTGGTTGTGGCCTCTCCCCCCCATCCCCCTGCCAGCCCACAAGGGGATGGGGAGTGCACACGCACGGGCAACGTTCAGAATAAGAAAAACCTTCACCATTCAAAAAACGAAAAACTTTAGCCGGCCTCGCACTTTCGTCGCTCCCCGCCCCCAACTCTAACGCCCGGCTCCATGTAAAATCTCATGTGCTGCCGCGGGCCAGATAAATTGCCTCAGCGGGCCGCATCCGGCCCCTGGGCCTTAGTTTGGGGACCGCTGTTCTAGAGTCTCAACATCCTTGTTACATTGTGTCAACCAAATATATTGGTCGCCATGATATATATCATGAAATGCATTTAAATACATGTATCACCATGAAATATATCGTATTTTCCGGAGTATAAAACATACGAAGTATAAAAAACAACTTAGTTTTGGTGGAGGAAAATAGGGGAAAGAATCTGCTTACCAGGTATTCATCTGGCTAGCATTCTTAGCCAGCACATTATTTTAATCCCCTGGTTAGGGCTTTTAAAAAAACCCTAGAGAGAGTAACAATGAAAGAGCTTATAAGCCAGTAGGAGCTGGGAACATCATTAGCACCTGGAAAGAAACATTCAGAGCAAGTAGAACAATGGAAAAAATTCACCAAAGACTTAGGGCTTGGAAAACATTCTTTGCAGAGAGTAACAATGAAAGAATTTGCAAGCCGATAAGAGCTGGGAACATCGTTAGGGCTGGTTAGGGTTGGAAAGAAACATTCAGAGCCAGTAAAGCAATAGGAAAAAACCCCCTACAAAGACAGGGTTTGGAAAACATTCTTCACAAAGAGTAATAATGAAAGAGCTTGCAAGCTGGTAAGAGCTGGTACATCATTAGCACCTGGTTAGGGCTGGAAAGAAACCTATTCAGAGCAAGTTAGAGCAATGAAAAAACCCCTGCAAAGACTTAAGGCTTGGAAAACATTCTTCACAGAGAAAAACAATGAAAGAGCCTGCAAAGTAAGAGCTAGGAAGCATCTAGTTAGGGCTGGGGGGAAAAAAGCTACATGCAGAGTATAAGATGCACCCAAATTATCAACCTTTTTTAGGGAGGAAAAAGATGCTTTTCTTGCAAAAGCCCAAATGTTAATTAGTTGTCATTAACAGTTGTCATAAGTTCAGAAAGTCTTAAATCATAGAACAGCAATTAGTCTTTGATAGCTCACAAAGTTTGGCAAAATGCCTAGAAGTTGTCTTCAATAAACAAACCAAAGCAGGTAAGCAGAGCAGAGATTTTCCAGACACACGAACATAGAACATACGAATGTCGTTTCCTGCAGAGATTCAACTGCCTTTTTTTGTTAAGTAAACTAAGGGAATGGCTAATTAGCCCCGAGCCTTACTCCTGAGGAGACCTTCTCTGAAGTAATCATTCCTGCCTTTTGGCAGCTCTGCAGGCAGCTGCATTACGAAGAGGAGAAGCCTCTTTTTTCTAATCGCTGCTATGAGATGCTGAAGGTTCCGAAGGCCCGGGCTGAACCTGTCTCTGGTACCGAATGCTCACCAGCCTACTCACTTTCGACTCGGGTGCCAGCTGCATAGCCCACTGGCATCTCATCAAATTAGTCTCCTCTCGAACGGGATCCCCTATCAGCTGCACGGCCATAAAAGTTACACCTTGCTATTGTCCTATCTAACAAAGCATTATTTGTTTACATTTTTGAATATCTAGCTAACTTATTCTTTAGAAAAATATGGAGACATAAGTTCTCATAGTAGATGTTGGATTCAAAATAGCAGCATTTTCACGTGTATTTGCTTTTTCTACTTCTTAGCCTCCTATTGGATTGTCTAAAAGAACTGAATAAAGGACTTAGAATAGTTCCTTTAGTTGCCATTTGATGTTACAGCAGCACTGAGAAAGATGACTTATGACCATTTTTCACACTTTCAACTGCAGCATCCCCATGATCATTTATCAAAATTCAGACACTTGGAATATACAGTGTCCTGGGGTCATATGATAATCTTTTGCAATCTTTTGACAAGCAAAGTCAATGGGGAAGCCAGATTACCTTAACAACCATGTTAACAGTCTTAACAACTGCAGTGATCCACTTAACAACTCTTGCAAGAAAGGTCATAAAATGGGCCAAAAAATTCACTTAACAAATGCATCACTTAACAGGAATTGACAACCTCATCTGGGGTCGTACGTTGAGGACTACCTGGAATACTGTAATAGTTCTCTAGGCACATCAAAACATAAAACAACAAAACATTTTTTAAAAGTAATAATCAGGAATAACCGTTCAAATAAAACATGTACTGAAATTCTGTGATTACTAAAATTATTAAAATAGCTAGGACTTCATCTAATATTGAAAGGGTATTGGTGTATTCACCAAGTGAGTTTTGTTTAGGAGCAACCTTGTCACTTTAGATAGTGAGATGGTTGGCTTATAAATTTTTTAAATAATTTTTCTACAAATATGGGAGAGAAGTGGAAAAGAATTTATTTGCTTTATTAGAACAGAAGAGAATAGAATAGAATAGAATAGAATTTTTATTGGCCAAGTGTGATTGGTGCATATGCTCTCAGTGTACACTAGTGCTTCTCAATTATTTTCTGTTATATTCCTTCTAGGAAGAAGTAAACATTTCATGCGCCCCCTCCAACACTCCGACCTAGGCCATGGGGTCACATGCGCTCCCCTTGGCATTGTTCCGTGCCCCCGGGCAGTGGGCACTATTTGAAAAGCACTGGTGTTCACAAAAGAAAAGATAAGTTCGTCAAGAATCATAAGGTAAAACACTTAATGACAGTCCAGGTGCAAATAAGCAATCCAATCATATTAGGAACCAGTCAATATATTTGGTGGAGAAACGTTTCAGAAATGTAGACAATGTAGCTATAAATTAACCCATAATTGAGTCTGTGATTTAGAACAGCTGTTTTAGTCTTTTGTGGCAACAAAAATATCTAATCTTAAAGCGTTTAGGCTACAGTTCACGAGATGTTAATTAAGTAGACTTAAAAGTGCCACAGAATTCTTTGCTATGTAACAATCTCCCTTCAGCTTGGGGAGAGACATTCTAACTGGTATTTTCAGGAATAATATGATGACAGCACGCACTGGCAGATAAGATAGGGAAACACATATCAAGCAATGTAAATCACATAAGACTTTCCAGTTTTCTCAGTAAGGCAGTACTTTATTGACATTTAGAAAGGATAAATGTTCGATTTAAATTAATCCAGCAGAGCTAGGTCCAGTTTGCAGAAGGTTGTTTTGACAAAGCAGCATAACTCCTGCAAAAAGTCACGCTGACAAGGCTGGGTTGTATTCTCATCTTCCAATTGCACAGGTTTAACAAATGCTGGTTAGTTTATTTCCGTATCTTTTGCCAGGACTGGAGATCATCAGAATGGGGCGGGGAGAATCCCTATAAAATAACTTTCTGTAATCCCACACTTTCATCCTGTGTTTACTTAATCAAAAATCACAATCCTATGCAAGTTTCACAACAGACTGGCCCATTCAGGATAGAAAATTTAGCGACCGTGTTGGCCATTTCTTGTCCAGACATTTCTGATTAGATTTTGCTGCATCAGCAAAGAAAAAAAAATCATGTCATATTCTTTCTCCGTTTCTATAATTTCCTGTGGGCGGAAAGGTGGGCTAGATATTGGGGGCTTACATAGCATGTCTTAAATACAAATACAGTAGTACCTAGTGATACGAACCCCTTGTCATACAAACTTTTCGAGATACGAACCTGGGGTTCGGAATTTTTTTGCCTCTTCTTACGAACTTTTTTCACCTTATGAACTCACCACCACGAACGCCGAACCCGGAAGTTCGGCAAAAGTTCGGGTTTGGGTTTGGGAGGCCGCCGAGAAGCGCTTCCCCCCAGCTGTCACCTTCTGAAACAGCCAGGGGGCTTCTCGGCGTTCTCCCGAACACCAAACCCGGAAGTTTGGCAAAAGTCCGGGTTCGGTGTTCAGGTTCGGGAGGCTGCCGAGAAGCGCCACCACCCAGCTGTCACCTTGCCAGAAGAGCCGTGGAGCTGTCGGCCGGTCGGGAAGCTCAAACGGAGGTGGGGAATCCCAATAGGGAATTCCAGGGGTGGAGCTTTGACATCACAGAGACGTCCTTCCTGGCCGGCCGAAACGTGGACTCCAGACTACTAAATGTTTTGAAAGTAGGCACCAACTGACCATTTCTATATTGCAGCCACCACATTGTTGAGTCCATATATGACACAGAGTCCATCTTAACTGGAGGAAGTCTTGACTTTTGAATGAAATGGCCATGTGGAATTGTAAACATAGAAGATTCCACTCCATTCCCAACCAACTGCACATATAAATGGGTCCAACAAGAAGTGTTAGCAGTTGTAACTCCTCTGCCAGCAAAGCTTCATTAGATTTGGAACCGTACATCTTGCGGCAATAACATTTTCGTGGATTTTTTTTTTCACAGTCACTTTTCCTTGGGCAAAAAATAAGAAGAAAAGTGGATAAAGCCCAATTGCTCAATAGTGATAGAGATGACTGTGTGCTATAATATCACTCAATAATAGTTTGGTATTCACCATGTTTGAACTTCAAGCCAAAGGTAAAACCTTTTCAATCCTTTTGTGTCATCATCATTGTAATCTAGCCATTAAACATGGCAAATACTCACACAATCCTAATTTTGCTTTTGGCATTCAGAAAATTGGCCTTTTATTTTCAGACTTCACCTTGCTTGGAAATCCTTACAACTGACAAAATAATGACCTTAAAAACAAAAGTATTGTTTACGGTGGATAACGAACTCAGAAATAAGAAAATCACAGATAATCCTGTCAGCAAATACCCATCACTCTCAGGTTCATTTGTTCTTCCATCCTTCATTTGTTTTGCTTCCCCTACCCTGACTTTCATTTTTGCAGTAGGCTTCCTTTCTATCCAGGAGTTTGAGCTTTTCCAATAATAATGTGATTTCTCTTATAGGAGTATTTATACCTTCATTCTCCTCTCTAGTAAAAAATAATAATAATTCTGTAAAATTCCACAAAATCAGTCACGGTGTTGTATTATTATGTCTTGTATTTATAGAAGTGTCTCTATACTTCAGCTTAATATATAGAGTATAGGCAATCCTCTACTTACAACAGTTCCCTTAGTGACCATTCAAAGCTACCAGGGCACTGGAAAAAGTGATTTTTCCATTTTTCACCCCTATGATTGTTACAGCTTCCCCATGATCACATGATTTACATTTGGACGCTTAACAATTGACTCACATTTATGATTGTTATTGAAAAGTCCGGAGGCAGCGGGGTAAACTGACGGTTCCTTTATTTAGCTCTAGTGAAAGTGACTTCAGCTGGAACGCGTCTCTGTTACAGAGGAGAGACGCTCCTTTTATACATTTTAGGCTCCCACCAAAACTGAACTGTCAGCGTCTTAGCCAATCAGGCGCGACTTCTATTTTTAACCAATTTTACATGGAGACAACTATTTACATAGAGACTCAACAGTTATAGTGTCCTGGGATCACGTGATCATTTTTTGCAACCTTCTGACAAACAAAGTCAATGTGGAAGCCAGATTCACTTAACAACCATGTTACTAATTTAACAACTAATTTAAGGGATTCACTTAACAAATGTGACAAGAAAAGTCATAAAATGGGGCAAAATTCACTTAACAAATTTCTCACTTAGCAATAAAAATTTGGGGCTCAATTATGGTCCTATGTTGAGGATGAACTGAGCTTCCTAATTTTTTATTTCATCCCTCCACCCAGCCCCATCTTATTCATAACTGAACCTTTGGCTTCTCAATATATCTGCATAGTCTTTCCTAGCGTTGATGTTCTTCAAATAAGTGGAATAACAAATCTCATAATTCTCAGTCAGCATAACTTGTTTATTAAATCATGAGAGTTGCAGACTCAAAAAATAATAATTATTATTTCTGTTCCATAGCTTCTGTGTGTTTATGTTGCTTTGATACAATAAATGCTAAACTTTCAAAATGACAACTTTTGAATTTTGAAATTGTTTGTTTAGTGACTATTTAAAGATACGACAGCACTGGGGGTAAAATGACTTACAACCACTTCTCATAGTTACAACCATGGGTGGGCAGCAGGCAGGATGGGGTGGAATGCAGTTCCACCGGTGGAAATGAAGCTGCATGCACAGCTCCAGCTGACCGGCAGCAGTAACTTCCTGGATTACTGGTCTCAGCTCAGCTCTCCTTTTTTTCCCCTGTTGCTGCTGCTGTGCACTCTTTGCTTTTTTCCTCTTTCCTCCTTTCTGGCCTCAGATGAGCTTCCCTCTCTCCTGCCTGGCTCCCCTCCAGCCTCATGTGGCCACCTCCCAAAGCCAGGAGAGCCACGCCGCACCAAAGCAGTCTGGGCTGTGGTCTTTTTCCCCTTGCGAAGCCCTCACTCTGCCTACAGCTAAGGTGAAAAGGCATCTTGCAGCAATAACAGTTCACTTGAACGATGATGATCGTTCAAGCCACTCCCACCTGATCACATGGTCGGCAAGCCACTCCTACCCAGTCACATGACCATCAAGCCACACCCACAAAATAAGCCACACCCACAGTGTGGCAGTAAAATTTTTGGCTGCCCATTAAGTTTAAGTTTAAGTTTAATCAGATTTGTATGCCGCCCCTCTCCGCAGACTCGGGGCGGCTCACAGCAATAACAATACAATGTAAAACAAATCTTATATTTAAGTTAATTTAAAAAACACCACAAATTAAAACCAATCATACATACTAGCGTACCATGCATAAATTTTATATGCCTACTGGTTACAACTGTTGCAAAATCTATATGGTCATGTGATTCTGATTCAGGCGCTTGCCAACCGGCATGTATTTATAAGGTTTGCAAAATCCCAGGGTCACCAGTAGGCGGGGGTTGCTACTTACCACCGCTACCAGTGTGATGTGCACACAGCTTTGTGTTGCCGGCGAGCACACGTGCATGCACAGAAGCAAAATCTTGCTGGGACATGCACGATCACATGTCAGAGATAGGAGCTGTGCGCACAGGTCCATTTTCACTACCAGTGTGCAGTGTGACACATACCGGGTAGCAACCCAATAGTGGTCACAAGACTGCAATTTGTGACCTTCCCAGCTGGTTTCTGACAATCAAAATCAACAGGAATCCGACTGCACAGTTTGCAAATTGCTATCACATGATTTCTTGCTCAATGACTGCCACAAAAGGGATTGTAAAATCAGGTGCAAATTTAAAAACCTCTTAGCAATGAATTTTCTTGTCTTGACTGTGATCTTAAGCCGAGGATTACCTGTATCAAATAAATTAATTATCAGGATACCAAAAAACCCTATTATTTCAAAAAAAATTTAAAAAAAAATATAGAGTTACAACAGTGCAATTGATATAATACAGTTCAATTGATTGTTCTGCAACCTAATAAGACTGACACAAGACTTCAGAGGATAATCAGAACTGCAGAAAAAAAACAATTGCTGCCAACCTGCCTTCCATTGAGGACCTGTACACTGCACAAGTCAAAAAGAGGGCGGGGAAAATATTTATTGACTCCTCACATCCTGGACACAAACTGTTTCAACTCCTACCCTCAAAACGTTGCTACAGAGCACTGCACACCAAGGCAACTAGACATAAGAACAGTTTTTCCCCAAACACCATCACTCTACTAAACAAATAATTCCCTCAACACTGACAAACCTTTTACTAAATCTGCACTTCTATTTCTACTAGTTTTTTCTCATCCTTCCTATCACCCATTTCCTCCCACTTAGGACTGTATGACTGTAACTTGTTGCTTGTATCCTAAGATTTTTATTAATATTGATTGTTTCTTCGTTGCTTATTTGACCCTTATGATGATCATTAAGTATTGTACCACATGATTCTTGACAAATGTATCTTTTTCTTTTATGTACGCTGAGAGCATATGCACCAAGACAAATTCCTTGTGTGTCCAATCACACTTGGCCAATAAAATTCTATTCTATTCTATACAATTTTTCATTGGGCCTCCTATTAAACAGATAGGTATAAACAATTTTGGAATATTTTTCATTTATAACCTATGATTATGCATGTGCAGTTCTATTAATTGTAACTGTATAGAAACTAAATTCTCCATTAGTTCTCATGTTCCAGAATTTTCAGTACTGCTATACCCAAAGCACAAATTCACTTTTTTCCCCTCTACTCTGTCTGCAAAACCCAAAGTGTGATATTGTCAAGACTTTGGCATTCTTTGGTGTGAAAAGCCTAAATCCCTGTCAAATATGTTCTAGGCCTTCCTCCTGCTCTGCCTGAATAAGCCAGCTTCTTCTGGCAGAAGAGACAAAACAGAATCTGAGATTTTGGCTCAGGAGGTGAAATTTAATGACTACTTCTCATAAATCAAACAAACTAGATAACAATATAGCAGAAAATTCAGGGGAACTGAGCCCAACACTGAGGAGAAATAGCCAACCATTTATTTCAATGTTCTTTGGATTCCAGCTTAACAAGGTGCCAGGATCAGAAACCAATAGAAAAATAAAAGTTTTTGAACTCTAAGGAGGGAAGTTCTAGGCTTCTGCTTCCTTGTCAGAATCTTGGGGTCTTATAGGAAAAAATGGATAAATTTTATTGTGTATGAGGAGCCTTTTGATTGCTAAGGGAAATGGCACTTTTTAGAGGCAACAGCAGCACTGGAAATAGCTGATGGGTTTTGTTAACCAGCTGAAGAACATGAATGAGGTTGGAGGCAGTTACTTTCTTGGGATGTTCCTGTTAGGTCTTAGTCAGTTACACTGGGGTTGTCTCTTGGCTACATTCGACCATTTTCTTTCTGCATTTGTTAATGGTGAGCCATACTTCTTTTCAGCAAGGAAAGGATTATGGGCTTTGTAGTGGCAAGTATAGTTCCTTTGGGTCTGACAGGATTTTGTAAAGCAGGGGACTGAACCTGCTCCCTGTCATGGTGGCAAGTGTCCTGAAAAGTGTCCCAGCATCTTTGCTTTCAATGACCACTCATTTTTGTTTTTGATTAATACCTCTTGAATATAAGCAGGGCTGGGGTAGACAATTGTTGAAAAGGGCAGAAGAAGTTTCATTTAATAATTCTGTTCTATTCTATTCCACTAAAAAATCAAGCCAGGTTTCCAGGTTATGGTTAAGGCGCTAACAACCACAGTCTAATCAATGTCAGGATTTGCATTAACACATTAAGCCAAATCGCAACATGAATTATCATGTCATACGAATCAGGTTTATATTATCTATGTGTTTTGGTTCTGTTCTTAGAAACATAGAAGATTGATGGCAGAAAAAGACCTCATGGTCCATCTAGCCTGCCCTTATATTATTTCCTTTTATTTTATCTTAGGATGGATATATGTTTATCCCAGGCATGTTTAAATTAATTGACTATGGATTTACCAACCACGTCTGCTGGAAGTTTGTTCCAAGCATCTACTACTCTTTCAGTAAAATAATATTTTCGCACGTTGCTTCTGATTTTGCCCCCAACTAACCTCAGATTGTGCCCCCTTATTCCTGTGTTCACTTTCCTATTAAAAACACTTCCCTCCTGAATCTTATTTAACCCTTTAACATATTTAAATGTTTCGATCATGTCCCCCCTTTCCCTTCTGTCCTCCAGACCATACAGTTTGAGTTCATTAAGTCTTAGCTGATAAGTTTTATGCTTAAGACCTTCCACCATTTTTGTAGCCCATCTTTGGACCCATTCAATTTTATCAATATATTTTTGTAGGTGAGGTCTCCAGAACTGAACACAGTATTCCAAATGTGGTCTCACCAACACTCTATACAGCGGGATCACAATCTCCCTCTTCTTGCTTGTTATACCTCTAGCTATGCAACCAAGCATTCTACTCGCTTTCCCTATTGCCTGAGCGCACTGTTCACCCATTTTGAAACTGCCAGAAATTACTACCCCAAATCCTACTCTTCTGAAGTTTTTGCTAACAAAGAACTACCAATATAATACTCAGATTGAGGATTCCTTTTCCCCAAGTGCATTATTTTACATTTGGAAACATTAAACTGCATTTTCCATTGCTTTGACTACTTATCTAGTAAAGCTAAATAATTTGCCATATTACAAATGCCTTCTTCTTGTTATGCCATATCTGTCATCGGACGTTAGCAATCATGTTGGCAATCCTATAGCCTCATGAAAAAGTGTTGCTGAGTTTTATCCATGGGCCCCAAACAATGCATTCGTTAACTGATGGCACTTCTCCATAGACAGCCTCCTTCTGCTGGAACTAAGGGGTGAGTAGAGATGTCTGAATATCATCCTTGCTATCTTTACTATTGCAATGGTTAGAGTACCTTTTTTTGCTGATCAACAAATGTTATCAGAAGCATGTTCAAATAAGATGCTGGATTGCATTAGCCTAATTCATTACAATAACAAAAGTACAATTCCAAATATTCTATATGTTAATATTTCTGCCAATTATAATTGGGAACTTTATTTATGCAGATGGTTCTCTTTTTGTAACTCTTCTAAAGGTTCTGGGATAAAAATAAATTGCTGAGAACTAGTAATAAATGGTTGAAATATAAAAGGAAGAACTGCTTTTCTTATACTAGGTGTGTGAATCTATTTGATTCAGTCTGTCAGTAAAGTAAAAAGTGAGCATATACCTAAGAGTCCATTAAGTAACTTTTCAGAAACATTAAGGATTTGTTGCTCAAATCAATTCAATAGTTAGATTCATTTCAAAGAACTTATTTCAGCCAATTGAAACAAAAATAATAAATGGTGATGTATGCTGCCCAGAGTCACTTGTGGAAATGGGTGGTTAGAGAACTCAAATAAATAAAATTAAAATTAAAACTTCATGTATCCTTACTTCTTAACTAGACACTAGCGATAGCAGCCCAAAGTTCATTTTTCTCCTTGTCATGGATCTTTATATTTTTAATTGTACTTTTGCCCATATAATTTAGTGTCTTGTGTCACAAAGGAGATAGGTTTGGAGATAATTCACATAGATTGAGATACATAATTACATTAAAATGCAGAACTATAGCTGAAGTCTGTTTAGATACTACAATTTCCAGTATGAATAGAAAGATAGAGTGTAAATCAAATAAATAAATAGTGTAAATACTATCACACTAGCTTTGAGTTCACCCAAAGTGATAGAGCTTGCAGTTTAAGCCTTATCGGTTATACAGTGGATTCATTAAGCATGAATTTTTTTCTGATTCTGTGTGATATGCAACACTTTTTTAAAGCCACACAAAACATACTAAAGCATAAGCTGGAGTAATAGGATAAACTTGAGCTTTTCCCCTTGCCTTTCAGCCAGTTTATTCACACCAAATGTCAGGAAGATGTGACATCACAATCTATCATGATTTAAAAACAAATGGCCCTTTGGGCAAAAAAAGGAAGGCTGTTATCATTTTTAAAAAATAATTTAATTGTAGTAGAAATAAAAATGAGCCCACTCCAATGCATTTATATTACAAAACATATTAGGCAATATGTAAGGGATCTTTTCAACACCCATCAAAAATAATCATTCAGATCTTGACTCTGGACAGTACACACAAAAAAGACTATTAACAAAATCACATCTTGCTGACGTTTGCCTAGTTGAAAGGGCATCACCTAATCTGGGACTGCCTAGAGGTTTCACAATAAATGAAGACATCGCTCTAAGAACATGGACAGCATCTTGCTTACTATTGAGTAACCAAACAGACAGATTTCCAGATATTAGAATAATGGTACACCCACACGTACATACACATACTGCATCAAGATCCTAGAGTGAACTTCATGCTGAAAGAAAATCAGGCATAACTGGAAGTGAGGGACCAAGTAAGGAAAATTGTAGCAGATTAGCAGATGGTCATAGCTTTTGAGCAGTGATTCGAGTAGGCGTGCTTCTTTCGGCTAATTGTTTTACAAGTAAAGTAAGATTACAACCATCTTAATAGTAACCAAATCCTTGGATACAAATACTGAGAACTGAACAAGGAATTCAAGAGTTCCAATCACTTTCTCTGAAACAGAAAGCAGCAAGGATGACTTATAACAAGGCAAGGGTAACTTCTCCAACCATGAAAATCAAGATGAGTGTGGGCATTCAAAGATATTAATGGATGGACAGCATCTCTATTATTTTCCATATTAAAAATGGTTCTTTTGCCCAGAATGTTACCAACTTCACTAGATTTGAAATGAAAAAAAAAAAACCAAGTATGAATGTTTTTATATGATGGGATTTCTTTTTCCCCACTCAATCGTGTTCCATTCTCCAGTTTTCTTAGCATGGTTTTTAACAGGTGGTTTGCCCTTGTCTGCTCCTTCCTAGGGCTGAGAGAGAGTGACTGCCATAAATTACCCAGCTGGCTCTGAGCCTAAGGTGAGACTAGAATTCACAGTCTCCTGGTTTCTAGACTGATGCCCTATCTAAAGTGGCTCTCATATGGTGCGTAGCATAGATGACCAAGAAAACAAATGATACAAAGAACAAACCAATATCAAATTCTTACTCTGGGCATAAATGACCAGGCTCAAATCATTTTCTGGATATAGTATACAAAAATTCAGATCCCTTGAGAAATATATTATGCTGGGAAAGATGGAAGAAAAGTGACTGGACACCTCCAGGGGTGGGCTGCTGCCTGGACAGGGTGGGGGGATGCAGTGGGGTAGCGAAAATGGAGCTCCACCCCAGAGCACCCAATTTGCACTGAAAGATGTTGAAAGAAAATGCAGGGCATCCTGCATAAGCCACACCCACAGTGTGGTAGTAACAATTTTCGTAGCCCTTCAGTGGATACCTCTTATGGACTTTTTGCTGAAAACAGAGAAAAAATGTGCTTGTGTTTTATGGGTTTGAAGATTAGGAACATTAGATAATGGAAAGAAGGAAATTATGTTGTAACCTTAAAGAAAGAGTGTAAAATATAGATTTAATTGTAATTGCTATTGAAAAGACTAGAAGCTACTTCTTTGTAACCTTCCCTTCCCTTTCCTTTTTCTTGTCTCTTTTTCCATTTCATATCTCGCTTTCAACTTTATTACTCAATTTTTTAAATTTTAACTCATTCTCCATATTTAAACAAATTCTAACTACGCTTCCATTCATTGGCTAATAACATTACCAACTTTCCAATATACAATAATAAAGAAAAAAGAACCCCGAATTATCTAAAATCTCTACAAATAATATAATTTTATATAAAGACCTTCAAAATAATAATTATACAGATCTTATTACAATTTCAATAATTAGCTAAATCCTTTTCAACATTAAATCAATTTTTAAGTATACAAATCTTATATAATGACCAACCGTATAAAGAAAAGTAGTAATTATTCAAATTGTATAACCTTCCAACAATTGACCTACTATAGTTTAATTTAATTCCCTTCTTTTCTTTATTCTTTTTTCCCTTTCATCATAAAAATGTAATTCCCACCATCATGTACCAATGTAATATAGAATTATTCACTTATTAAAAATATTTTAACAAGATAATTATAGTAATTAAATATACACAACTTATACACAACTAATAGTGTTGACATGGTTGAATGAAAAATAATAATTCTAAAACATTCCACCAACAATCTTATATAAAAACTTTATACCCTACTCAATTATATACAATTATCTAACCCAGGGGTCCTCAAACATTTTAAACAGGGGGCCAATTCATGATCCCTCAGACTGGGGGTGGCTGGATAGGTCATTTGACTAGGTGGGTATGGCCAATATAAACAATGCTGTTTTGCTCTGGAGGGTGGTGTTTGCTTTCGTTTGCACGTTGCTTTTTTGGTTGACTTTTCTTTTTACTATATCATTTTTTTTCAGAAAACTTAGTTTTGCAGCAATAAGCTTCAGAAATCCCCCCCCTCTGTTTCTCTCTTTTTTTTCTCTCTCTTTCTGTCTCTCCCTTCTTCCCTCCCTCCCTCTCTTTCTCCCTCTCTTTCTCTCTCTCTTCATCTCCCCTCTATTTTCTAGAAGCGGAGGAGGTGAAAAACAGGCTGTTTTCACCCAGTTTTTTGGCCTCCTCAGGCATCTGTATGTCTCATTTTTCACCTCCCCTATCTCCAGAATGTTTCTGCAGGGCAAAATTGTTGGTCTTACCTTTCAGTTCCAGCCCACGGGACTTACAAATTTAGGTCCTGTGCTCAGCCAATGGGTGTGTGGGATGATGTGGGCAGGGCAGCCTTGTGGTCCTGTGTGGATTGGATTAATGGCTTCAGTGGGCCACATGTAGCCACGAGCTGTAGTTTAAGAACCCATGATCTCACCCCTCTTCATTTCTATTAACATTCCCCTTTTTATCCATTCTCTTTTGGTCTCTCAAAATTCTGCTTCTTGTAGGTTTTTCTTTCCAACCCCTTCTCTTAACTTTTTCTTTCTTTTATTTTTATGCCAATAATTTCTTTTTTTACAAATTCTTTTTCTTCCTTTTGACTATATTATTTGTGTAAGTCTGTTCTCAATTCCTCCTAGTCTCTTCTCCCTATTACCCCCTTATTTTTAATTGCTTCTTCTGATGCCAATGCTCCCCTCTTATTCTTTTCTTAGCACTGTAAATCCCAGTGTAATCATCAATCTGTTTTTTATTTTCAGTCCCTTTTTCATCTATGTAATCTCCTTATTCTTAATTTTCTTAATTTTCATTTTCCATCATTGTAGATTCTAAATGTTCTTATGATCCAGCTTAATTTCTATTTTCCTTTCACCTCTGATTTCCAAAAGGTACATTTTTATATCTTCATAAGTGTATTTTAACATTTCAGCCAATTCTTCATAGATACTTATTTCCATATTATCGAGTTTACAATTCACAAAATTTACATTTTTTTACTTACAGATTAAGTCCGTATATTCTCTTGTATTTCAGTCCAATCCAATTCAAAATCCTCTATCTTCTTTCACCAAAACAGTGCACCACCAGACACAATAACACAACAGACACTGCTTTCAAATCCTTTAAAACTCTTAGTTATCTGCTTATGAGCAAGGTCAGTCTCCAGTTTTCAGCTAATTCAAGCTTTGCAGTCTATTGCAATATTTTCTTTAACCAGCAGATGGCATTGCTAGTTTTCCAATATAACAAAACATCTTTTACAAAAGTCTTCAAAGTATTTTCAACCCCCTTAGCACTTATAAGATATTTCCTTCAAATTCTTTAGTCTTTTTCAGACTCTTTAGCTTCCACCAAATCCAATTATAAAGACATCCTCAAATTTGGGTTTTTTAACTTGCTCCTTTAATTCTCTCTATGGTGTTTCCAATTGCTAGATAGCTGCTCATTCCATTTTAGAGTCTCTTTTGTCTCCTTTTACATTTTAAATTTCTTCTTTTTATCATAAAATCAGCCAAACACTCATCCAGCTTCTCTTTCACCTCTCTCTAGCACAAACGTTTAGATCTTGTCACCCAGGCAATCCACAATCTCTCCATTTCAATCATTCCAATTGTGGTCATCTCAGCTAATGGCGACAGAGTCATCTTCCACAGCTGCCAGCTGAGAGGTTGGTGCCTGCTCTCTGGGGGGGGGGGGGGGGTTTGCATGCCCTCCCCCCCGACCACTGAATGGTGGTTCTCTTCTTCAATGACTGTCCAGGGCAAATCTGATCTAGTTCCAATCCAGTTCCAGATCTCCAAACATCTGGGATTTGGAGTTCCCCATGGAGACACCTGTAGCACTGTTATGTTGGCCACACACTCCTCTCCACCTCTTCTAAACATAAGGCAGAATTCGATTTGAAAAGTGATTTCATTTGAGCACCTGTCAGTCAGTGTTCCCTCTAATTTTTTGGGGGTGGGTGGATGGAAAAGTATAGTGTCTGAGCGGCAGTCCCTTCGGGACTGGGCGGCACAAAAATAATAAACAAACAAACAAACAAACAAACAAACAAACAAATAAAAAAACCACCCTGTTTTGCCTCAGAGAATTTCAAAATAAAATACTGTACTGTGTGTCTATAACAGTGAGCTCATAATAGGGCAACTCTATCAATATCAAAATGCCACTTAAATAGTTGAGCTAGTTTCAAACTAGATTTTGATTTTCTTTCTCTCTTCCTTACTCCCATTCTTTTTCTTTCTCTTTTCCTTCCTCTCTTTTTTCTATCTGTTTCTCTCTCTTCCTCTCTTCCTCTCTTCCTCTCTCTCTCCTTCCCTCTCACTCTTTCCCTCTCGGCTTCTGGACAGGTTTGGAAAACTCTGAGTTGATGATATTTTTTAAGTGAGTGATTGCTCACTGCTCAGCTTAGAGGGAACTATGCTGTCAATGCTTTCTTAAATCAAATATATATTTTCCTGGGATTATAGATCAATCACTCAATCCAAGAAGTCACATTTTAAGGAGTTGTTTATATAGACTACATATATGTGCTGCACATGCACGCATACACGTACACACACACACACCCAAACACACACACATAGCCCCCCCTTTTTTTGAGGGAGGACCCAAAGTGCTCAAAGTCAATAAAACCATCAACATTGAAGTAAGATTCACTGCTAGTCAGAACAACCTTTATCCATGGAACAAGGCAAGAGAGGAAGGAGGTAGCGACAATTCTCCTTCAGGCAAACAAGTGTTTTGAACCTGCCAGTTCCCAGGAAAGAGTTTCAACCAGAAATCAGGGGACACAACTGCAATTCAGCCCTTAGACACAGATCGTTCATTGCTTACATAAAACAATAGAGTTGTTTTCCATTAAAATGCCCATTAAAACTAGCTAGGGCCTGAGGAAAAAAGCAGCCCTATCAGGAGCGATATTCATGAGGAGCATGCAATATCCCAGACCATATTTCTTGACAAAAGAAACCAAGCTTTTCCCTAATAGAACACAACTCCCAAAGGAGCACCTTTCCACATTGAGCATGCCATTTGGAACACTGACCTCCGTGATCCCTTCTGAAGCCAACCAAATCTGAGCAGGATAAGAACTAATTTGCTCCATCGTCTCGTACTAATACTTCCTTCCAGAGAGCAAACACAGAAGTGTTTTCTGATGCCTTGACGCAAATGCGGCGTGTCATCTATACCCTTTTGTTGAACAACACTTCCTGGTTTTGATTGTGGCAACACTGGTTGTTTTGGGTTTTTGTTTTTTAGAGATTTTCATTTAAAGCATTTTATCCCTATTGATCACAAACACATATTATATTCCTGCAACAAAAGAGAAAGAAATGAGAAATATTTCTCACATGGCTTAATGTCTAATAGCAGTGGAAACGGCAATATATCTTGTGTTGGCTCGAATTTAAATCAGTTTATCTGAAATGCATATTTGTATTTGTATTTTGTATTTGTATTTATTAGATTTGTATGCCGCCCCTCTCCGAAGACTCGGGGTGGCTAACAATAATAAAAAAGACAATGTAAACAAATCTAATATTAAAAATAATCTTAAAACCCCCAATTTAAAGAACCAATCATACATACAAGCATACCATGTATAAATTATATAAGCCTAGGGGGAAGGGAAAATTTCAATTCCCCCATGCCTGATGACAGAGATGGGTTTTAAGGAGCTTGCGAAAGGCAAGGAGGGTGGGGGCAACTCTGATATCTGGGGGGAGCTGGTTCCAGAGGGTCGGGGCCGCCACAGAGAAGGCTCTTCACCTGGGTCCCGCCAAATGACATTGTTTAACTTTCTACTGATATAGTTCATTTACAGAATGCTTATAGATTTGTGAATTGTTGCCTTAGTTTAATTCTTCCCTTATGCTGCTCTAGTTGGTAAACAGAATATACTGTATAAGCAGAGGGGTGGGCTACTGTCTGGATGTGGGGGAACGCAGTGGGTTAGCGAAAATGGAGCTCCACCCCAGAGCACCCAATTTGCACTGAAAGATGTTGAAAGAAAATGCAGGGCATCCTGCATAAGCCATGCCCACAGTGTGGTAGTAAAAATTTTCGTAGCCCTTGACTGTGTATAAGGCATGAGTGTCAAACTAGTGGTGTCACATTGCTGTCATGTGATGTTTCGTGATGTTTTTCCCATTCGTGGAACTAGGGTGGATGTGGCCTGCGCATGATGCACCTGGTCTGTAGGCCACCAGTTTGACACTCCTGGTATAAGGTAATATACAATTATAACTGGATATGTTCCCGATGACTCAGAAGTATTTAAACTTAAAAATTAAAGTTACCTACACGCAAGCACAGTTTTTTGGGGTATTTTTGCTTCTGCTCATGCGCAGAAGTGAAAAAAAAACCGGAAATGGGCAAACAAGTAAGTGCCTGCTTGCTGCTGCCCGCCGCCATTTGTCCCCCCACCGCCTGCTTGCCATGTTTGTCTCTCGCTCTTGGGGTGAACGACGGCATCACGGGTGGTGGTGGGAGCTGGCGCCAGAGGTGAGCAAGGCGCGAATGGCGGGGGAAGGCAGCACTCGTGGCAGGGCAGGGCGGGCATAGGTCCGGGGAAGCACTGGTGGCACGTGCACACCCGGCATTGCTACTGGTGCTAGGTTACCTGCTACTTGGCCATCACCGGAACTGCATTCCCCACCATTGAGGCTGGGGCCCACCACTGGTGTAGATAAATGGTCACCTTATCAGACTAATATAAAATATCTTTATCTAGTTCAAATTATTCTGAAATCCTGGGCTGGATTAAAGAATGGATTTGTGGTATGCGGTATAGTTTCATTCTACAACGAGATTTATTACATTTCATTTCATTTGATAACTTTCCAGGAGTTTCAGAAAAGCGCTATTGTTTACTCTCCTTAGATAAACCTCTGGCTATCCATCTGTAGCAAATAGTATCTATCATGATCTTTACTTCAGTAAATTTATATTTGGGAAGAGCAGAACGGAAAATCATATGGCTATCTGTGTAATACTGCACTGCAGAGCCTCATTGACTACTCTTTCTACTGCCCAAACAGTGGGCAATGAATGCTGTCAACTGATAGTGCTTTGATTCGTGTTAACTCAGAAGAAGCCTATTTGGTTATTTATTTATACTGTGTGGGAATTCACACACACACACACACACACACACAATCTTTTATGTTAAGGCTTCATTACAAAGTTGCAGTGTTGCTCATTAGAGTAATGGAACATCACACATGTATTCAACGCTAAATATGTTTTTAAAATTAGGTATCTTCTCCCCTCTGTTATATACGGAGTTATATTTCTGAGAAAGAGAACAAGAGAGCAAAAGCCCCACCTTGTGGTCAACGAATGCCGCATTTCTCCATGCTGCAAGATTTCTCTCCCTCCCCAAAGTTACAGGAATCTTTAAAAAGGTGTAGGATTTTGCCCTATTCTGTCGATACAGAGGTACCTAATTTGTATACAGTCCTATGTGGAAAGTCTGGTGAACCCAGAGCACTGTCCCCTAAGGAGCAGGGATTGCTGAATTTTCCTGTAGCAGTACCAAAATCAATATTGGATATCACCCAGGTTTTGGGCAAAGCCAGGAAAAATAAGCCATCTCCACACACTCCAAAATCTAGTTTCTGCAGGATTTGACAACATCATCTCTATTTCCAACCCCCATGTGTTACAGTTGGATAAAGAATGGATCCAGATTTTTGCTAGAAGTACAGTGGTCCCTCGTTTATCGCGGGTGTTATATTCCAGGACCACCAGTAATAAAGGAAAATCCAAGGACGCTATATTTATTTAAGTATTTATACACTATTTTAAGGTTTTATAAACCCTCCCCCACACTTTTACGCGGCATAAACCTTTCCCATTCCCTTAATAACCATTCCCACACTGTTCTGTGCATGTATTGTACTTTTACACTTAGTGTAAAATGTTTTGAATTCCTAAACCTACGCAATGAAATGATGCTCCACATGAAATGGCCGAGTGTAGGAGCATACTCAGAGATGGGGAAGCTGCGCACAGACAAAAAGTAAACAACACGCTACTCTACTGAGCCAATCAGGCTCTGAGATACAAAGCAGCACTCTCTGGTTGGTCAGAAAACCTGCAAAGTAGCGAAAATCCGTGATATATTTTTTCCATTAATAACCTGTGATACACCGAGTCCGCGAAAGGTGAACCGCGAAGTGCCGAGGGATCACTGTTTAAAGTTGGTATCAATTTTCCTATTCCCTCTTCTTGAACATTCTGCTCCCTATGCAGAGATTAGACTGTTTTAAGTATAGAGTAGGGTAGGGTAAAGTAAGGTAAAGTAAGGTAAGGTGGAATTGGATAGAGTAGGGTAAGGAAAGGTAGGGTGGAATCCGTAGTGGGTTCCAACCAGTTCCTATGGTTGACGCATCGCACCGGTAGCAAAAATGGAGCTGTGCATGCAACCCTGTGTATACAGCGTACGTGCGCACATGGTTGAGCGAGATTTGCAAAACTAAGGGCTGAAAAACTGAAGCAAAATCTCACTCAGATGTGAGTGTGCATGCCGGAGATGTGGAGATGCGCCCGCAGTGCACTGGTAGCAGTGGGGGCAGCAACCCACACCTGGGTGGAATGGAATGGAATAGAGTAGAGAAAGGTAAAGTAAAGTAAGGTAGGTTAGAATGGAATGCAATGGAATAGGGCAGGGTAAGGTGAGATAAGGTAAGGTAGGGTGGAATGGAATCGGGTAAGGTAAGGCAAGGTATTATTCATTTATTTTATTTTATTTTATTTTATTTTATTTTATTTTATTTTATTTTATTTTATTTTATTTTATTTTATTTTATTTTATTTTATTTTATTTTATTTTATTTTATTTTATTTTATTTTATTTTATTATTTTATTTTATTTTATCTTATCTTATCATTTTATTTTATTTTATTTTATTTTATTTTATTTTATATTATTTTATTTTATTTTATTTTTTTCTATGCTGCCAAGGCCTGAAGGACTCTGGGTGGCTTACAACAGGATATAAAATACATTTTAAAACCTCATAAAAGATTAAGAAAAAACTATTTTTTAAAAAATCACATACTGAGCAAACTCCTCAACTCTACCCTGCAGGGACTCCTCCATTCCTCCTACTTTAAGGAGGGAATGAGTTACCCTAAATAGGGTGGCTGGGTGCAAATCAGCGGATGCAATTAGTGTGGAAAAATGTGAGCATTTTGTCACCCATATCGCCACTAAATAAATCCTAATAAAGGCTCTTAAAAGTGTTTGGTCAGACTCAGAGTTACTGGTCCTCCAGTGTTGCTCTAGATGTCTCTTCTGGCGCTTCATCTCTCAGAGCTCCTCTGTAAACCAAGCTTTCCTGGATCTATCACTGTGGAGAGATCAGAAAGGCACAATCTGGTCCAGTGCCCCCAATGACACTGTATTCCAGGCAGCCATCAGGGGCTCGGCCAGATTGTGAACAAGGGAGTCCGGTATCACCCCAAGCTCCTTCTGGAACTCTTCAGGGTCCATTAGGCATCTGGGCTGTCTAATGGACTTAATCTGCTCCACCTCCCTGCAGTGGGGGAGTAACATACTGAAGTCTAACCTCAGTAGGAAATGATCTGACCATGACAAGGGAAAAGAATCTATACTACTTAATTCCAGATTTCCTCTCCAATGCCCAGAGAGGAACACCAGGTCAAGTGTGTGTGTCCCCCCCCCCATGAGTCAGACCTTGAACTATTTGGGTCAGGTCCATGGCTGTCATGGAAGCCATGGACTCTTCAGCCACATCTGAGGGATTGCCAAGTGATGGCAAATTGAAGTCCCCCAGCACCATAAGCCTGGGGAACTCCACCACCAACCTGGCTACTACCCCTAGCAGTGCAGGCAGGGCTGTTGCAATGCAGCTGGGAGGCGGGTATATTAACAACAAGCCCAAATGAACCCCTGAGTCCAGCCTCAAGAGGAGAGACTCACACCTAACTACCTCCGGGACAAGGATCCTATGAGGACAAAGACTTTTCTGGACAATGACTACCACTCCATTACCCCTTCCCTGTAGTCACGGCTGATGTAAAACTTGAAACCCATTTGGGCAGATCTCTGAGAGGGAAACACCCCCGGTCTTGGCCCAGCCGGGTTTCAGTTATGCATACCAGGTCAGCCCCCACTTCCAGAATTAAATCCTGAATGAGGGTGGCTTTGTTGACAATAGATCTGGAATTAAGCAACAGCAGCCTGAGGACAGGGTCCTAACATCCCAACTCACCAGGGATATGAGAGGGGCCGGAACAAGTAATCGGCAGATACTTTCCTCCCAGTTATCAAACCAAGTTCTTGTGACTCCCACGTTGTCTTCCCATCAAGACAGGGGAGAGGGCTCTTTCTTTCCAGCTTGTAAAAAAGCCAAGATGCCAGTTTAGGTGGTAGGGAAAGGTAAGGTAGGGTGGAATGGAATGGAATAGGATGGGATAGGTCAGCGTTCCAACTGATGCCCTAATTAAATCATGAGGCTTCAAAATAAATCCAGTCATTTATTTATTTATCCAGTTATTTACCAAATGAAGCCAACTCTGACCTCACTTAATTTACATCACAGCGCTGCCATGTTTCCCCCCCCCCCCAGGTGTATAATCAATCACAGTCACATTCTCCACTAAAGCAATTTCGCGGATTGTAGAGAGCACTCCTCTCCAGCCACAAAACGGAACAGAACAGAATAGCTTTATTTAGCCAAATGTGGTTATGTACACAAGAAACTTTTGTCTGGTATAGAAGCACTGAGCGTACTAATTAAATTAAATTAAATTAATTAAAATTCAAATTGTTTCAAGAGTTTGGGAAGTGAAGCTAGTGAGGGTGCTCAAGAGCATTCAAAAACTTTCAGCATGGACATTTTTGATTCCAGTAAATTAAAAGTTTCATTGTTGGAATCTACAGATAGTCGTCAACTTATAGTAGTACCTCTACCTAAGAACGCCTCTACTTATGAACTTTTCTAGATAAGAACCGGGTGTTCAAGATATTTTTGCCTCTTCTCAAGAACCATTTTCTACTTACAAACCC
The DNA here is from genome assembly GCF_031021105.1 of Erythrolamprus reginae. Classification (NCBI taxonomy): domain Eukaryota; kingdom Metazoa; phylum Chordata; class Lepidosauria; order Squamata; family Dipsadidae; genus Erythrolamprus; species Erythrolamprus reginae. Next base: position 180,503,311 of record NC_091950.1, read on the forward strand.
GAACCTCCGAAACTGTAACCGGAAAAGACAAGGAGAAGCCTCCGTGGGGCCTCTCTAGGAATCTCCTGGGAGGAAAGAGGGCCAGAAAAGGCAGGAAGAAGCCTCTGTGGGGCCTCTCTAGGAATCTCCTGGAAGGAAACAGGGCTGGAAAATGCGTGGAGAAGCCTCCATGGCAGTGGTTTTCAACCTAATGTCGTGACCCCGAAATAGAGTTCCCCATGTTGCATTTGTCTTGACCTATAAAGCCCTTCATGGCATCGGACCAGAATATCTCCGGGACCGCCTTCTACCGCATGAATCCCAGCGACCGATTAGGTCCCACAGAGTTGGCCTTCTCCAGGTCCCGTCGACTAAATAATGTCGTTTGGCAGGTCCCAGGGGAAGAGCCTTCTCTGTGGCGGCCCCGACCCTCTGGAACCAGCTCCCCCCTGAGATTAGAACTGCCCCCACCCTCCTTGCCTTCCGCAAACTCCTTAAAACCCACCTCTGCCATCAGGCATGGGGGAACTGAAATATCTTCCCCAGGGCTATACTGTTTATGTATGGTATATTGTGTGCATGTTTTTTTTTAAATTATGGGGTTTTAGCTTTCTAATTATTGAATTTGTATTATATATTGTTTTCTGTTGCTGTTGTGAGCCGCCCTGAGTCTGCGGAGAGGGGCGGCATACAAATTTAATAAATAAATAAATAAACAAATAAACAAACAAATAAATAAATAAATAAATAAATAAATAAATAAATAAATAAATCTCAGCTTATCAGACTATCTTTCAGGCTCACCCATGTATCAAGCATAGTTGATGAGAATTTTCATTCATTCATTCATTCATTCATTCATTCATTCATTCAGTTCCAGGTTGAATTTCTCCTTGGCCAGCTTCCATCCATCGCTCCTAATCTGGCCCTCTGATGTCCTGGAAAATAGTGTGACCCCCCCCCCCCACCTCCTCTCTGTGGCAGCCCCTCAAGTATCTGAAGACTGCTATCATGTCCCCCTTGGACTTCCTCTTCGCTAGACTATCCATGTTTTAATGATAATGATTTTTTTTCTAACAGGGATGATGGTTAGACCTTTCCTCTAGATAACATATAAATTCAGATGTGTGGGTTTCTACTCCAGTGTATATCTTGACTATGCATTTTGCTGATGTTGCTGACAAAATAGGACACCAAATAATTAGACCATACTTGACTTGCCAAAAAGTTCATCTCTACTGGTTCAAACGATATCCCTCTGTCAATGATAACTTTCACTCAAAAATATGCACACATGCATGCCATTCAATTTCAAAACATTCATTTCAGCAGTTGTGGCCTCCATATGCTGTGAAGTATGTGTTGTCAAATTACAATATTATCAAATTCACTTGCGGGATGCTGTTACATGCACATTACTATAAGCAGGGGAAATCATGCAGGGGAAATCATACACAGGCAGCTTTCTGTTAGCACTATGAACCGAACTGTAGCAATTAAACATAGAAACATAGAAAAATAGAAGACTGACGGCAGAAAAAGACTTCATGGTCCTGTATTTTCTCTTAGGATAGATATATGTTTATCCCAGGCATGTTTAAATTCAGTTACTGTGGATTTACCAACCACGTCTGCTAGAAGTTTGTTGCAAGGATCTACTACTCTTTCAGTAAAATAATATTTTCTCATGTTGCTTCAGATCTTTCCCCCAACTAACCTCAGATTGTGTCCCCTTGTTCTTGTGTTCACTTTCCTATTAAAAACACTTCCCTCCTGGACCTTATTTAATCCTTTAACATATTTAAATGTTTCGATCATGTCCCCCCTTTTCCTTCTGTCCTCCAGACTATACGGATTGAGTTCATTAAGTCTTTCCTGATACGTTTTATGCTTAAGACCTTCCACCGTTCTTGTAGCCCGTCTTTGGATCCGTTCAATTTTGTCAATATCTTTTTGTAGGTGAGGTCTCCAGAACTGAACAGTATTCCAAATGTGGCCTCACCAGCGCTCTGTATAGCGGGATCACAATTAAGATCAGCCTGGCTCCTAAAATGAGCTTGTAAAAGGGGCTATTGTATTCTTCCTCCAAAATTCTAGTACAGGAGCCGTCAAGAAATTATCTGTCTCCTTAAATAAAGAACTGGTATCCACTGGATCAGCTTACCATGTTTGTTGTGTACTGAAGGCCACAATTCTGTGAAGGTTTGTTTGTTTGTTTGTTTGTTTGTTTGCTTGCTTGCTTGATTGATTGTTTGCTTCCATCTCTGAGGTGTACTTCCTGCCATGCAATGAAAGAAGCCATTGCACATTAATGGAATACGGATCTTTCATTCAGCAGATCTCAATTAAAACTTCAGGATTGTGTATCACTCCATCTGCATTTTCTAATGTGACAATGCATTTTCTAATGTGATGTGATGTGTGTGTGTGTAATAAATACATTCACAAATTAAATTTAACCACCTACTTAATTCATTGAGGACATATATAAAGAAAAAAAATAAATTTACAAATTACATTTAGCCATCTACTTAATTCATTTGATTTGAATTTAATTACACATTTCATCAATTTAAGTTCTCACTTCCCCAGCCACTTCTTTTGGACTACAAACCAAATGTGACCCTTTTCGGTGGGGACGACGACTACTGCATATGTTGAAGATTATTCCGAGTTATATGGATTAATGACTTGATCTTGTATAAAACAGATTGCCACATTCAAGTTTCATCTTCCTTTGAATGCTGTTCAATCTCAGCTCTGGAACAATCTAGGACCTCCTTCCCAATCCCTCCAGTTCTCTGTCTCCCTTATATATTTATTTATTTATTTATTTATTTTATTCATTTGTCCAATACACAAATACATAGGAAGAGAAATAGACATGTAGTAATATATATAAGGGTAAAGTGAACTTAGAGGAGAGGATATATGAAAGACAACAGAGTGTTACCAACAACAGAGTATAACCAACGGCAGACATAGAAAAGTCCATCTCTGTCCTTCTGTATTTTCTTATGCAGCTCTAAAGCATAGGTTAATCACTATTTTCTTCACTGAAATTTGTTTGATTTTATTTATAAAGTTCAAGCTAAGCAATGTCAATGCATTTGTCAAAGCAAAGACGAGGAAGGAAAACAGATGTGCAAAGTTTCCCATATTTCTGTGATTCACATAACTGTTAAGTCTCTCACATGAATATTCATTTCTGTTTTGTAACTGATTCTTAGTTCTGCTTGCAACACTTGAGCCTCACATTCTGCCAAATAAGTTTCTCAGCAAGAACATTGGGGGAGTGAATCTACAAATGTTTCATGCATATATTTAAGCGTATAGGAAATTGGTTTTAAAGCCGTATAGTTTGCATGAAATGGGAGGCATTTGAAAATTCGGTCACACTTAAGTGAATCATGATTCTCATTTACTTCAAGAGGATTAAGGTATGATTATCTAGCCTGGATCCAAACCAAGGTGTTTTTGCAACATCCATTTTTCACTACAGCATAATATTGTATAGTATTCATGTATCACAAGGATTTTCACTGGCCTTTGGGTGTGTGTAATACATGTGGTTTATTTCAGAAATGGTATGACCTTATTGTTCAAACAGCTTTAAAAGAATATATCAAACCAATGTAAACTTGGGTTATATCTCATAAGCCTCCATTCCTTGGGATGCCTTATTGCCTGAGGTATGATCCCTCCTTTTCCTTCTAGCCTTCCAGGGCACACACTGTTGGCAGTAGTTGGTGGATTAACAGAAGATGCTGCAGCAATTGATCTTGCCTCTTGCTGCTTGTTTCTGTATTTAATGTTTTAATATTTCTACATTTATTTTATTTGTACATCATATAAAGTCACTTTGCAGGAGATAGGCAGCATATAAATTGAATACATAAATTTGTAATGGGAAATATTAAATATTATAAATTTTAAAACCATGAAACTAAATCCACGATATCTTTTAAGACTACATTCACAAAAGCATATGAAAATAGCTCACTCTTCACATGGCACCTAAATTCTTTTCCTATTTTTCTTATGAAATAAGGATTTCTCAGCATTTTATAGATGGGAAATAATAAGTAAACATAAATGGTTAACTGACCAAGGTATAGAAAAATTTTCTGATGGGGATTTTAAAGTGAAATCAAGAGAAACATAGAAACATAGAAGACTGACGGCAGAAAAAGACCTCATGGTCCATCTAGTCTGCCCTTATACTATTTCCTGTATTTTATCTTACAATGGATATATGTTTATCCCAGGCACGTTTAAATTCAGTTACTGTGGATTTACCAACCACATCTGCTGGAAGTTTGTTCCAAGGATCTACTACTCTTTCAGTGAAATAATATTTTCTCATGTTGCTTTTGATCTTTCCCCCAACTAACTTCAGATTGTGTCCCCTTGTTCTTGTGTTCACTTTCCTATTAAAACACTTCCCTCCTGAACCTTATTTAACCCTTTAACATATTTAAATGTTTCGATCATGTCATGAGAAAGTTTGATAACAGGATAATATTGTTAGAAATGTTTTTTTATTCACATTTAATAGAAAGGTTTAAAGTGGATAAAAGCTGTTATGATTTTGAATAAGATTGAATTTGAAATTGAATTATGTACTACTGATGAACATATTATTGCTAAGATGTATCAACTTTTATTGAAATATGAGACAGAAGAAAAAAAGTGAAATAATGTAACATAAAATAGACTAAAATGGCTGTTATAAAGACATGATTGAAAGGATTGAAATTTACATTATATTCCAGCCTTAAAGAGAATTTTTACAAAATGATATATCATTGATAAATGTCACCAGAAAAATTGTCCAGAAGGTATCATTGATATGTCACCAGAAAAATTATCTAGAATGTATTTTGAATCTTTGCTGGAAATGTGAACAACATGGATAAATTTTTTAATCATGTTTGATGGACAAGTAAAAAAGACAAAACATTTTGGATACAAATACATGCATTAATTCAGGAGATCTTAAAGGTTAAAGTACACCTAAAATGAGAGATTTTTCTTTTGGGTCTAGCAATGAGCAACTAAAAAAAATCACAAAATTTTGTTTTTACAGTTAGTCCTTGATTTATGATCACCATTGGGGTTAACTCCAGTCAAGACCACCAAGTGTTCCTTAAATAACTTCAGTAAAATAAATTCTTTGGCTTTCCAATAATTTTGTCATTGTAAAAATAACCATTGGAAAGTTTCCAATAGTTAGCCCAGCTGAAAGAGCTTTGAGTTAGCACGAAGAATGTATGCTTCTAAACTGCAGAGTATAAAACAATTCCCTTAAAATGACAGGTCAGGGAGTCTGACATGGAAGTGACTAATAAATGACAGAGACAGCCAATAATTTTAAAAGACATGATAGATTTACAGTATAATAGCCTGTGCTCTTTATTCTTCGTTAACTGCATCAAATACATTTGACATATTGACTCAAAACTTTCAATATCTGTTGGACCAAGGAGTCAGAAAATTGAATATGTTCATGACAAGCAAGAATGACTCTATCATGCAATTGTATGTTGTTGTTTCTAATATTACTTGGCTCCAATCTAATACTTCTTGTCTTCCTTTATTATCAACCTGGGCTTATTATCTTTCTCGCTATTTGGTCCCCCCAATATCTTCATTGTTTTCTGGACTGTAACATCAATGCCTCTTAGCCTAACAAAGGGCTCTAATGAGAATACTCCTCAAACTATTCTATCAGTATATTAGGATATATTGGAAAAGAGGGATAGGTGATGTCCCACAGGGTCAACATCACCTCAGAATAAGGCATCTTGGTAGATTGATGAAATAGCTGCAGCAAAAAAAAATAGTGACTGAGATATGAAATAAGTACTTTAAAATTATGCAGCATGGTACATACATTCAGTGAGTAGCTATCCTTATAAAAACTATACTATTATAACTATATCGAGGAGGTTTCAAATTAATGTTTTGATTCTTTCAAGCATTCGCTAAATGAAAGTATGGCAGTATGTTTCTGGGAATGCTAATAATATATGGAATTCTGCTATAGGTAAACATTTGGACTTATGGATATATATGGGAGAGAACATGACAAAATATGTATATATGCCCATATACATGTTAAATTTGTAATGTCATTTTTTGTACACAGATTCCTAGAATGGCACACAAAAAGAAGAAACCTAGAACTAAAAGTAGAAGATTCATGCAATACAATTCAAGAATAGTAGTAAAATAAATAAGTACTGGTGATAAGCCTTCAATTTTCCAGAAAGGTGTTGAGGATAATTCTCTCCCATGCAGAGGTAATGTTTGCTTCTCTTCACTTAGAGATTTATCAGAACATACAATTTGGCCAGAAAAGTGGAAGCTTGTGAATTTATTGATTGATTTATTGATTGATTTTGTCCAATACACAATGAGGGTTATAGTGGGTATACATATAGTAAACTACATAATGAAGATTATAGAGGATATACTCATAGTAAAATATATCTAAGAAAGAATAGAATAGAAGATATAGGAATAAAACATCAAATGAAATAATAGAAGAGATATAGGAATAGAAGAAAGGTATAGGAGATATAGGAGAGCAATGGGATAGGGGACGGAAGGTGCACTTGTACTCGCCCCTTACTGACCTCTTAAGAATCTGGATAGGTCAACCATAGATAATCTAAGGGTAAAGTGTTGGGGGTTTGGAGATGACACTATGGAGTCCGGTAATGAGTTCCATGCTTCTACAACTCGGTTACTGAAGTCATATTTTTTACAGTCAAGTTTGGAGAGGTTCGTATTAAGTTTGAATTTGTTGTGTGCTGTTGTGTTGTTGTGGTTGACGCTGAAGTAGTCGCCGACAGGCAGGACGTTGCAGCATATGATCTTGTGGGCAATACTTAGATCTTGTTTAAGGCGTCTTAGTTCTAAGCTTTCTAGGCCCAGGATTGAAAGTCTAGTCTCGTAGGGTATTCTATTTTGAGTGGAGGAGTGAAGGGCTCTTCTGGCGAAGTATCTTTGGACATTTTCAAGGGTGTTAATGTCTGAGATGCAATATGGGTTCCAAACAGATGAGCTGTATTTGAGGATGGGTGGGTGTGTTTCATTTACCTTTGCTCCCAGTTCGGGAATGGGAGCGCATGGGGAAAGGTGTGCACTTTGTATGTGCACAACACTTCTGCGCATGTGCAGAAGTTCAGTGATGATGTTCTGCTGGGTGGACAGAGCGCCTGCTGCCACTACTACCAGTTTACCTGAACAGGGCTAAACCGGTAGGAACCAACTATTGATGCAAATACATCATCAGCCTCACTCCTGTGTCATCTTTTTGATTATTTTACATTTTCTTTCACATGAGAATTGGCATCTAATTAAGATCCTGAGTTGAAAAAGGACAGATATTCACTGAATCATTTTCTAAAGGTGTACGGTATCTATGTATACAGTATCTATGTATAAAAATCCAGATGACCACTAGGAGGTAGCAAAAATTTGACTTTCTGTATTTTGGTGCTGATAGCAAGTGGTCATCCATACTTTTGCACTTCAAATATGATAGCCCTAGTCAATCCAAAAAGCAGCAGTCTAATATCTGATAAATGACTTCCAGAATTATATAGCAATAGCTATAGCACTTAGACTTACAGTATATCCATAGTTCTTTACAGGCTTCTCTGAGCTGTTTAAAATGTCAGCCTATTGGCCACAACCAATTGGGTCCTCATTTTACCGACCTCGGAAGGATGGAAGATTGAGTCAAGTTTGAGAGCCATTAGGATCAAACTGCAGCCTGTGGACAGTGTTTGCTTGCAATACAATTTGTTTATTTATTTGTTTGTTTGTTTGTTTTTTATATTTATTGATTGATTTGATTTGATTTGATTTGATTTGATTTGATTTGATTTGATTTGATTTGATTTGATTTGATTTGATTTGATTTGATTTGATTTGATTTGATTTGATTTGATTTGATTTGATTTGATTTGATTTGATTTGATTTGATTTGATTTGATTTGATTTGATTTGATTTGATTTGATTTGATTTGATTTGATTTGATTTGATTTGATTTGATTTGATTTGATTTTATTTTATTTTATTTTATTTTATTTTATTTTATTTTATTTTATTTTATTTTATTTTATTTTATTTTATTTTATTTTATTTTATTTTATTTTATTTTATTTTATTTTATTTTATTTTATTTTATTTTATTTTATTTTATTTTATTTTATTTTATTTTATTTTATTTTATTTTATTTTATTTTATTTTATTTGAATGCTTTCCCTCTCCGTAGACTCAGGGCGGCTCACAACACAACACAATAAAAACAAAAACTATGTTCTAACCACTGTACCACAAAGGCTCCAATGCCAGAAAGATTATGGACCTCTGCAGTTTGATGTTTTTAAATACTTAAATAAAAACAAAGAAAAGCTAATGGCAAAATTAATGAGTAAATCAATGAATATATACAACCGAATTTAACAGCTGTCTCCGAAAGCTGGAGTCCTCTGACATTTTCTAGGCTACTTCCCACTGGATCTTCTTTCTTATTATTTGTTATTCTCACTTACCAAGAAATACAGGCAAATATAAAAGTCAATATTATTTCTACTCTATAGTTAGTGTATTGATATGCATATAAGATAACAGTTAGCAGAAACACACATCATAAATTTCATTCCCAAGCACCCAGGTCTGCATTCTTAAACCATTAATCCAGTCAATGGGTAGAGGTATGAAATAAAACATTTAAATCATTCAACTGTGTTGTTGCATTATTTTGTAGATTTTACAAATCTCCGGCTCACTACTGTCAACTTCACAAATTTGGTTTAACTGTTTTGATGTAACAATATAATTAGGTAACAAGTTCAGCAGTGGATCATGTTTCATCAATTTCAACCATCTGCTTCAGCATTTGTTTGTTTGTGTACCAGATTTCCAGGCTTCCCTACTCTAATAGTAACTAATGGCAATGTTAATATGATACATGAATTATATGCAGCACTAATTCAACAAAGAATCATTTTATGAGACAGATTACTGTATATTTAGCAAGCATAGAAAATACCTCACGTTCTTCAACGTTGCTTTTTTCTAACTACTGTAGATGTTTTACTTTCCTCATAATGAAACCCCTAATTAATTTCACAAACACTTCGTGCATAATTTGTAATTTAAAAAGCATTTTCAGATCAGTTTTTACCGTTGTTTATTTAAACACATTGTCTGTCTTTAGAGGACACGTATTAGCCAAACACAACCCTTCTGCAAATCTGCAGTAGGCCTAATGTTCTCATTTTGAGTATTTGTGAATATATGAGGGTTATCCAGAAAGTAAGGTTACAGAGCACGTAGCTCTCGCGGGGAAAGTTCACAAGGGAAGTTGGTATTGCTATCATGTAACAGGAAGCCAGCGGAAGAGAACGAGCAGTGCCAGTGGTCAGTAGATCATCGTCTGTCATTGTGGTTAAGGTTAGAGATGAGCGTCCTCATTCCATTTCCCTCCAAGTGTGAAGTACGTGCTGTAATATGCTACCTGAATGCATAGTTCCCTCTAAGCTGAGCAGTGAGCAATCGCTCACTTAAAAATCATCATCAACTCAGAGTTTTCCAAACCTGCCCAGAAGCCGAGAGGGAAAGAGTGAGAGGGAAGAAGAGAGAGAGGAAGAGAGAGAAACAGATAAAAAAAAGAGAGGAAGGAAAAGAGAAAGAAAAAGAATGGGAATAAGGAAGAGAGAAAGAAAATCAAAATCTAGTTTGAAACTAGCTCAACTATTTAAGTGGCATTTTGATATTGATAGAGTTGCCCTATTATGAGCTCACTGTTATAGACACACAGTACAGTATTTTATTTTGAAATTCTCTGAGGCAAAACAGGGTGGGTTTTTTATTTGTTTGTTTGTTTGTTTGTTTGTTTGTTTGTTCGTTAATTCATTCATTCATTCATTCATTCATTTATTTATTTATTTATTTATTATTTCTGTGCCGCCCAGTCCCGAAGGCACTGCCGCTCAGACACTATACTTTTCCGCCCACCCCCCCAAAAAATTAGAGGGAACACTGCCTGAATGCCCCAGATGCTTACTGAATGCAAAAAGTGCCCAAGAATTTCTTGACCGTTTTGAGATTGAAGACGAGGCTTTTCTCAACTGTATAGTGACAGGAGATGAAACTTGGGCTTATCACCATACTCCAGAGAGCAAACGTCAATCAATGCAGTGGCGCCATATCCATTCGCCAAAAAATTCAAATCTCAGCAAATCATCGAGAAAAATCTTGGGCACCCATTGTGCACAAATCTTTGACCCACCCATCACAGCAGCGTTCATGCCCTTAGCAATTCAGGGATTGTTAAGTGGGCACAGTGGCCATTAAGCAGACACGGCATTTGTTAAGCAAAACTGTTTTATTTAATGGACTTTTTTTTTTTTTGCTAGAAACTTGAAGTAAATATCAGAAACTGGCAAAAAAAGTCAAAAATCGCTATCGCATGACCATAGAATGAAGCAAATGGCCATAAATGTGATCTGGATGGCAAGCATTAAAATGTGATCATGTGATCGCTGGGCAGGTGGCTATCGGAACTTCAGAACCAGATTTTAAGTAGCTCTAGGAAAGTCCATTGTAATGTTGACTGGCTAAGCAACCGCTTATTAAGCTAGGGTCCCTGTTTCTGTGAGTGCTAGTGCCAAATCTCAAATACTGTTGGCATTTATATTTTCACGCCTACTGTATATTATTTGTCCCTCCCAGTAACCTCTGGTATTTCATATGAATAGTACGTTTTTGCATCACACACACAAACACACACACAAACACAGTGATCAGGAAGTGTATTTCCTTTCTCTCTCCTGCCCTCTTTTTTTGCTTAAAACCCAGCTGTAAGAGAAAGCTTGGCTAGTTCTTGACGACCTTTTCATCTCTTATAATGAAGACATTATAAGAGGACAACTACTTTTGCGCTCTATTTTTTTCCCTACTCATTACTAGAAAAATGATTTTAAAAATTCGTAAGCATTAATCGAAGAGCCCACTGTTTCAGTACTCTAGTGGGATTTTGCAAGACCGGTCATATCATTAGACAGAATAAGGCAATGACCTCAGAAAGGCACCATGCAAAATGCAAAAATTATAGGCATGTAATGCGCCTTATAATAATTTCAACAATTTTGCTGGCCTTGGAGAGGTGCAGCAGAAGTTACTATCTTGTCACCAAAGCTGAAATAAAATTTCATGGTTAATTGAGTAGTCTGAGTTATCAATATCGTCTTGCAGGCAGTTCTTTGATGTGGTATTTAATAATATTTTCTGCCTGAAAGTAATACCGCCTGATAAAAGTACCTTTTTGTTGCCAATAAAGGAGGAACTACCAGAAGCAATCCTAAAATATTCTTATACGTGTGGAACAAATCCTTATTTTACTACTGTGCAGCAGCAGTTAAAAAATCAAATTCCATGCTTGGCATGATTAGGAAGGGAATTGAAAATAAGTCAGTAACTGTTGTATTGCCTCTGTACAAAGCGATGGTGAGACCACACTTGGAGTACTGTGTACAGTTCTGGCCACCGCACCTCAAGAAGGATATAATGGAACTGGATAAGTTGTGAAAAAGGGCAACAAGATCAAGAAAATGGAGCACCTTCCTTATGAAACCAAGTTGCAACACCTTGGTCTCTTCAGCCTTGAAAGACGGCGTTTAAGGGGTGACTTGATCGAAGTGTATAAAATCATGCATAGGATAGAAAAGGTGGATAGAGAAAATTCTTTTCTCTATCACACAATACTAGAACGAGGGGGCACTCCCTAAAGCTCATTGGTAAGAAAGTGAGGACAAATAAAGGGAAATATTTCTTCACCCAGAGGGTCATTGATTTATGGAATTCACTTCCAGAAGAGGTCATGACAACTTTCAGCCTTGATAGCTTCAAGGCAGGATTAGACAGATTCATGGATGCCAAGTGTATCGGTGGTTATTGAAACGGATGTCCATGTGCCAACTCTGTGTTGGTTGAGTACCATTTGTTGGGGGTTGAGGGAGGGTTTTGCCTTCTCTTTCTGCTCAAGATCCCCATGTTCAATTGGTGGGCCATTGTGTGACACAGAATGCTGGACTCTATGGGCTTTGGCCTGATTCAGCATGGCTCTTGTGTTCTTATGTTCCTTTGTACAGTTTTTCAGTGCTTATTTACTAATTAATTGTTTTAGGATGACTGTCTGAATGGAATTTTTTCCTAATAGTTTCCTAACTTACTATATTTAGTGAAAAAATATGGATATTTGTCCATCAGGCTGATATTGCCCTCCATCTGGATATCTTTCCAAATACCTTTCCTTCAATGTGTCTTTGGATGAGATAATCCAAATTGCTTCCAAGACTGGAATTTTAAAAGCTGCATAAATATTCAAGCTACCCAAAAACTGAACTATTGTTATTTGCTTTCCAAGGATTCCTCATCAGCAAGAAAGATGGAGCTTTTCTTATAATTAGCTGCTCTGTGTCACGGAACAAGTCTTTAGACATGCAAGAATGTGAACATCTAATTACCACTTATGTGATTGCTAACAAAACATTAGTAAAGTGGCAAATGTTGGCAAAGTGGTAAAGTGTGAAGTTGGAAAGTGACAAATTTTCCACATGACTAGTACACATCTAAGCTTCGAATTCAAAGTTCAATTAATAAATTGTGAGCATGAAATACTTAACAAAATTTGCACGGCTATTCAAAACAAACCTAATATTCATTGATGCATCAGTATATCCTTTGTCCAGAAGGCTTGTTTCTATAGCTTATTATCAAGGCAGTTATTTAATGACTCCAACAAGTGTAGCGTAAGAGGAAGACTACACTAGGAAAGAAAAACAATCTAAGGACTTGATATGGTAGCAGCTGAATTAATTTTAGAGTGGACTTAAGGCTCGGATGCTTTGGCTATTCCAAGGCATTTTTACCTGTAGATAAAGAAGGCTTAGCTCCTTTATAGTGTATAGTAGTAATCTGTAGAATGAAAAAAAAATATTTGCAAAGAATTATCCTCAAAAGTGATATGTATATAAATGTAAATCTGTAAGTAAAATAACAATCACATTCACTTATTTTACTTTAATTCATTTTATTACATTTCTATTCTAAATCTCAGGCCAAGTCGCAGAATTCCATAATCATATGAAGTTTTATTATTTCATTTTTCACTGGATTTCTGGGTAATTTTAAACAGGGGCAAAAGAAGATTGATATTCAGCATCTGTAGCCAAGGAATTCTGACTTCTACTACCTTAATGGAGTGAAGTTGCTTTTAGAAGAAAGGCTTCTAACATTGCCAGTTCTACACTTATTATATTTTTCTTCTTGCTGGTTGTAAGGTCTGAACAAGCAGTGATAAGCAGACTAGATGCCCACAATAGAAGATGACAATTTTTGGATTCACCATAAAATTCTGTGAAGCAAAATAATCCTGTGAGAAAACCTTTTCCTGGCCTCTGGATTCACATACACATATATTTAAATTGCTTTATGCTCATACATTAGTTCTTAGCTACAGGCACTTTTTATTTTGTAAAAAGTGAGAGTACAAATCAGTTGCATTGATCAAGTTTCTTTGCCAACTAGTACCAAAGTTGTACCTGAATCCACTTTTCTCTTCAACAAACCATAGGTGGGTTCCTCCCGGTTCACACCAGTTCACCCAAACCAGTAGCAAACAGCTGGTGATGTTACAATGACGTCACAGACCTGGTTTGGTTGGTGCCGGTCTGTGGAGACCGCCATCTTTAAAATATTTTTTTTTAAAAATCCACATTTTTGTTCTTCTGCACATGCGCAGAAGCTGAGTTTCCAGCACTGCATATGCATCGCCATCTTGTTTTTGGCTTTTTTTTGGAGGGGGGGATTTTTTTGGTTTTTGTCACTGAGCGTGCGCACATCTACAAAGTGACATGAGGAAGCGTACCAGTAGCAAGGTACGTTAGAACCCACCCGTGCAACAAACCTCTTTCTTTGTTCTTTCCTCCACTCACTTTTTAGATTCTTTTCTCCCCCTTCAACATTAATCAGTATTTGGTACTGGATTGTTTTATTTTAAAAAGGTTTTTAAAAGATCGCTTAAAGATGTATGTGCAAGGGCCATAAAGATATTAGTTGGGGTGTTATTCCAATGGACACAAAAGGCCTTCTTTCTTGATACCACAAGATGTCTTTGCTTACTCGAAGAGACCTGAAGCAAGCCAATTCTGTGGGTGTGCATATATAGTAGAAAGCAGGCTGGCTATAAAGGTAACAACTGGAATCTTAAATTAAAGCCTTGAAGCTAACTGGGTACCTCATACAGTCAGTTTGGTGTAGTGGTTAAGACACCAGGCTAGGAACCAGGAGAGTATGAATTCTAGTGCTGCCTTAGACATAAGGCAACATCGGTCAGAACGATCAACCAGTGGAACAATCTACCAGCGGACGTTGTGAACTCCAATACTCTGGACATTTTAAAGAGGAAATTGGACTGCCATTTGGCTGGGATGCTATAGGGTTCCTGCTCAGGCAGGGGGTTGGACTTGATGACCCGCATGGTCCCTTCCAACTCTAACAATAAATAAAATAAAAATAAAAAATAAAGCTACCTGGGTTTCTGTGGACAAGTCATTCTCCCTCAGCTGAGGAAGAAAGCAAGGGCAAATTTCTAAAAAATGTTGCCACAAACACTGCAGACACTTGTCCAGGCAATCGCCAGGAGTCAAGATGAGTCAAGCACAAGTGTGTGTGTGTGTGTGTGTGTGTGTGATATCTTCTGAGTGAGATGGTCAGAATATGCAGAGTCAATAAAGATAGGTCCTTGTTTAATCACCCCCACTGGGACTGGCAACCTGGTTATTAAGTGAAGCAATCATTAAGTTAAACCCTTACAGTGTTTATAATCTTATTTCAGTTTTCCTTTGCTTCACAGACCCATGAAAGCCATAAATATGAGGATTCTACTAATCTAAATGAAATGTTAACATATATTGCTAGTTGATGTAAGCTAAATAAATAAATACGAGGATTGGTCATAAAATTACCTTTTCATTACTGTCATAACTGTGAATATTTGCAGCATGAGATAATTGTTAAATGAGGACGACCTGTGCATAGTCACATGTAATCCCTGTCTAAGCAATGTATCAGAGGTGACATATTTCTCTGGCGATCAGATGCTGAAGCAGGCTGTTGCTGTCACATCCTGTCATAGGCCTCCTCAAGAGAAATGTTTTTTCTACTCTTAAAAACACAATAATAGATGATGGTGAATGGACCAATCCAGGAAGGATTTATCCTTTTTGCATAGTGCAATCAAAATGGTTAGAGATTTTCTAAATTGTATTCTAAATCATGATAAATCTAGAACATAACTTAGACAGATTAGATGAGATGTGCCACACTTTAAGAAGTTTTTACAGCCATGTTAGTTAGTTCTCTTACTTATATCTAATCACTGCCCAAAAATGTTCTACCAGTATCTGTTTCCTCTTTTATCTCAAAGGCATCTTCTTCTTCTCTCCAAACTATGACTGAGGCAGGTTTTAGTCACCATGATTCTGACATTAAACAAGGGAAACCTCTAGGTGCATGTAATCTGTCAGGCTATGTCACCCACTGTCTGGTAAGAGGGGGCAGTGACTGACAAAGACTGGGAACAGAGGCAATAAAAGGGGGACAGAGATCACAAAGGGGACAGCAAACTTCAAGCAGATTTAGTTTTCAGCTTGACTTCATCAATACAACTTAGGCTTGGCTTGGTTTTACAACTCTATAGAAATAAATGCTTCTCCAAGGGTTTTCTTTTTAAAAATCCAGTAAATATATATTTGTCCAAGTGCCAACGAAGCTTAATTTTCCTAACCACAGTTTTCAAGATTAACCAATACAATATCAGCTAGGTGCTATAAAACCAACATAGTAATTCCTAGGCTTCCTAGTCTGTTTAAAATTGTCTTGACTAGTCAGATTTTATAAAGCAGATTTTGAATGTTTTCTTAAATGTTACTAAATTTTATTCTGGCAACAATCTATGTAGTATTCTAGTTTACAGGAATACTGTTTGGGCGTAATTATATTGTTCAGATTACATACAGCTTCTGTGGAAACTTTACAAGAAAGCTTGTAGGTGATCTTTTATTCAAGTACATTGTATTTAAACTATTTTCTTTGTCTGGCTACGCTCTCCAATTTAATGTATGCTTCTTCAAAACGCATCTCCTTTAAAAAGAAAAAAAGTGGAATCCGTTGCTAGATTTTTAAAGAAAAAAAAAACCCACTATCATTTTTACTTTTGCGTTCATTAGGAAAGCATACTTCATGAATCCATGAAGATGTTTTTGCCCTTAACTTGACAGCTTTTAAAAAACAACCTATCACATCACCTAACTGCAGAGATCTCAGCATT
Source organism: Erythrolamprus reginae (assembly GCF_031021105.1). Lineage (NCBI taxonomy): Eukaryota > Metazoa > Chordata > Lepidosauria > Squamata > Dipsadidae > Erythrolamprus > Erythrolamprus reginae. The sequence goes on from NC_091950.1 coordinate 180,519,706, forward strand.
TGTAACATATCAGTGCCTAGGGAAAAAAGCTACATCAGCTTTATTTAGATTATGAAAGCTCCCTTGCCTAATTATTGTCCTATTGCTCTATTATATTAGGGAACACCTTCAAAAGCTGCAGGAAGTTAGATAACCACTTTTTGATACTTCTTAAAGGGGTGAGCACAAAATTTTGTACCTAATTCTTTTTGCTTTAGGGGACGGGTTTTTGTTTAGAAGTAATATAGGCTTATCATAATTCCCTTGTGTAATACTTTATAAATTTGACAGTTTAGCAATAATTCTTACACAACATTTTGGCATTTGAACAATGAGGTGCAAATGGGGATTACAAACAATCAGAGACAAAGCTGTACAGTTTACCTTTGTTCTGTTTACAGTTTAATAAAAGTAAACCAAGATAGAAGATTGAATTAGCTCAGAAATTAAGTGTAATTGAAACAATGCTTCAATAACATTCATGGGGGGGGGGAAATCCACACCAAACACAAACTTCAGATATAACAAAAAAAGTTTCAAAAAAGGAATAGAAAGATTAAATTTTTAAAACTCCAGATGTACAATAAAACATTCACTTATAGTATGAAATCTTGATCAAGAATTGCAGGAGACTACTCATAATTATCCCTATTAGGACATACCTGTCTCCCAGGAATTAACATACGGTATGTACTGGAATAGTTTCTGATAGCAATTTATATATTACTTTTAAAAGATTCTTCAAAGAAACTAGCACATTAGAAATAAATAAAAAACCAGCAACATAAAATCAAATATTTAAGAACAATAAAAAATATATGACGCCGCCTCCCTGCTCCCTGACGCCGGCATGAGTTACCAGCCGCTGCCACGCTGCCCCCCACCCTGATGCCGGCATGAGCGATGGGAGCTGCCAGCTACGGTCATGCCATCTCCTGTCCCCTGATGCCGGCATGAGCAATGGCAGCTGCTGGCTCTCATCGGCCCGTCGCATTGCCAGCCACCGCCATGTCGCCCAGCCCCTGATGCCGGCACAAGCAGCCTGCCTGTTACACCATGCCACGGCTCTTCCCTTCGATCTCCTGGTCAATGAGCCATGGCGCTGGGAGCAGGCAGGGTGGCCCCGAACTCTGTGCTCTCCCATGTACACTGAGAGATGCCTGCGGCACAGGAGAGCAGAGAGCAGGTCACCTGGCTGGAGCTCGGGTGGGAGGCTGTTGTTTGTTGGTCCCAGGCTTGCTGCTCTAGGCGCCACAGCAAGATTTGCCTGCTGTGGCAGTGAGATTTGGGTAAAAATTGCAAAGAACTGGTAATTTTTACCGGAATCATGCCAGCTGTCCGTGCATGGCACGTGCACGCCCAGCGGCAAGAGAGCGGGCCTACATGCTCCGTTGCCGCTGCCGGAACAGGATTCCTGCCATTCCAGGTAGTAGCCCACCACTGCTCTAGGATGTTGAAGAATGAGAAAAAGTAGTTGCCGAGGGTCCCTGAGTTTTTTATATCCTCTGTTGGGGCTCCATCTCAGTTTCCTGTTCCTGTATAAGAAATGTACTCTGTTTGGTAGTCAGACTCCCAGGGGATGGGGGTCTTAGCTAACACTGTAGCCTTTTGTCTGTGTCCCAGGCTTGGCTGATGTAATCTTCGCAGGTGCCATTGCTGAGTTTCTGTTTGCTAGATGGATCTGCCTGAAGGGGTAGACCTTTGTTATGTAGAATATACTGGTCCAGGCTGTTAACCAAGGTGAGAGCTAATAAGAGTGAGTCTTTTTTCTGTCTAAAAGCACATTTCTCCATTTCTCAGCCAGGGATATTCTATATAATATTCTGCCTTTTTAATATTTCCTAAAATATTTTATTCCTCGAGGTGGGGGGGGGGGTGTAGGTGCTAATTTCCTACAGATCAGAGGAATCAAATCCCAGCTTTATTAGTAGTTCCTTCTCAGATTTAAAATGGTTAATAATTCCTTTAAAAAGTACCTTTAAGTATGTATTACCACTGCAATCTTCTTTGTGAAAGAAGGTGTTATACTCCAATATCCTGTAACACTATATCTTAAATATTTATTATAGATAGGTGAGGCCTGGCATGGTTTCTTCTACTAAGCACCAATCCCTGATCTCCATTTTTGAGTTTTGTGTATTTTTTCCAAAGAGAATGAAAAGAAGAAAAAACCTTTATTACATGTTCAATTTTCATGTCCATGTGAGGTTGACCCTCAATATTATTTTAATGTTAATGTTCTGGAGTAAATTAAAAGCTATTATCTTATGTTGAACAAGTCTATCCAAACAGAAACCACACATTTGTATTTGCTGAGTGGTAAAGCCACGTTGCAAAGTTTATGGTAGCACTATTTGATCATGCCATTTCCAGCTTTGAAATGTTTCATGATTCATAATGTACAAGCATAGTTTAAAAGTGAGGGCACACTCCTTCATTTATTTTCAATAATTCATTCACTGGGTGAAAGGGAGGAGAAACTGTTAAAAACACCCTATTTTATGATGTTCAACTATTCTTAGCATTTTTGGCTAGCTGATGGCATGAGAAGCTAATATTCAAATAGGGCATCACAGAGATGTTTGAACCCACAGCACGGCAGCTTTAAATTCATTTCCTTGTACCGTATCAAAGGAACAGCAACAATCTTTCATGTGGTCAGTTCTATGCTGGCTATATTCATATATACAGTACTGTCATGCCAAAAGGGCTTAACAGTATGTGTGAACAGTGTAACTGTAGGTCATACCATAAAGGCTGCTATCATTTACAGCAAGAGTAGGCAACCTACAGACCCTAATCCACTGTCTTGGATAGCTTCACTGAACCTTATGTTTTTATTTAATGTGCTGGAAAGAAGGCTCTTCCACATCTAAGATAACTGCTACATATGATTTTTCTACTTTTCTTTATCACTTTTTATACCACTTGAAACTTCTATGCTACGCAAAAAAGTTATTAACTTTTAAGACCAACAACATTTTTCTATACTTTGATATATGTTACGTGAATGAAACTACTTCCAAGCCAGATAAAATATACTGCTCAAAAAAATAAAGGGGACACTCAAATAACATATCCCAGATCTCAATAAATGAAATATTCTCACTGAATACTTTGTTCTGTACAAAGTCGAATGTGCACAACAGCATGTGAAATTGATTGTCAACCAGTGTTGCTTCCTAAGTGGACAGTTTGATTTCACAGAAGTTTGATTTATTTGGAGTTATATTGCGTTAAGTGTTCCCTTTATTTTCTTGAGCAGTGTAGATTCAGAATTGCAGCTTCAGATTACCTAAACCTGTGATGTAAGATTACAATGAAATCTTTCCTGAGCCATACCTCACTAACTACCAAGTATCTGCTTTCATGCACTTGGAGCCCATGTTGCATTCTTGTTTATGCACCATTCAGAGCATCCAAGTCAAATGAGTAAAAAAGAAGCAAAGGCCGCATCCAATAACTAGGCAGCTTTAAATTCAGTTCTACCAAGTAATGTTAGCTTTGGCTAACTTTTGGCTAGCTTGCAAGAACTTTTTATGATTTTCATTCACCTGTTTTCGCCATAGTGCCACGATATTGCTTTCATCACGCTGTAATCCATGACTGAGATATTTCCCCCCACTCCAATTTTCTGAATCTCTCCAAGAGCAGCTGAATTATGTTACAGTGACTTAGCAGAAGCAGGACTGGGGCCAGCAACAGACTGCAAATTCTATGCTGGTACGCTGTAATTTTTTGTAGCATAGACATAAGGAAGAACGCAGCACTTCAGCTGCGAGTAAGACCCATACAATCTCACTGGAAAAGGAACTTTTTCAGTGGGACATTATCTTTGCAGGACTCTATCAGGGGAGGGTCATTTGCACCTACCTTTAAAGATGGTCCCTCATGAGGGAATTGTATTTTAACTTTTAATTTCTAACCTATTTTATTATTGCACAAATACTTTTAGTCTAGTCCAGTGTTGGCAAATCTATGGCACGGGTACCACAGGTGGCACATGGAGCCATATCTGCTGTTGCCTTAACTCAGCTCCAACGTGCATGTGTGTGCCGGCCAGCTGATTTTTAGCTCGCACAGGGGCTCTGGGAGGATGCTTTGGACTTCCAGAGAGCCTCCAGGGGGATGGGGCAGGGTGTTTTTATCCTCCCTGGTTCTTTTGGAAGCCTTTGGAGCTTGTGGAGGGCAAAACACAAGCCTACTGGGCCCACCAGAAGTTGGGAAACAGGCCATTTCCAGCCTCCAGAGGACCTCCGGGGTGTGGGGGAAGCTGTTTTTGCCCATCCTAGACATTGAATTATGGGTATGGGCACTTGCACATGCATGATAGTGCATGCCCATGCTCTTTCGGCACCCAAGGAAAAAAAGGTTTGCCATCACTGATCTAGTCTCTCCTACGTCGAGATGGTTTGTTGTTAGTCTTCCCTACTTAAAAATAAACACAATTTGAAAACATTTTCATTGGTTGCTCCTATTCCAAATATCACAATGTAGGAAGAAACCGCTTTCATGCACTTTGTCCCCTTCCCTTCAACACCCCCCCTCGCCGCCTTTATCTCTTTGATCCATGGCCGCTAACCATTGGAGTAACATGCTGGGCTGAAATGCAGTCTGCTTACTCCTGGTTCAGCATGTTAGCTAAATCACCGAATTGTGATTGATGAACCTTGTGTGCCTTAGTGTAACCTCTGAACTGCTAGCTGTAGTTCAGCAGTTCAAATCCCACCACCAGCTCAAGGTTGACTCAGCCTTCCATCTTTCTGAGGTGGGTAAAATGAGAACCCGATTACTGGGGGCAATATGCTGATTGTGTAAACTGCTTAGAGAGGGCTATCAAAACACTATGAAGGGGTATATAAGTCTAAATGCTATTATCACGTATTCAATAAACTGCGATGAAACAAACCATGGCTTGCCAAAGAAGAGAAAGAAGGCGGGAGGTTAATGACTTTATACATAAGAACCATTCAAGAGCGTGTGAGGGATCTTCTTAAAAAGAGAATTTCCCCACGACTTCCCTCGTGAGCCACATACACACAAGACAGGGAGGCAGAAACCAGGCGCGATTTTCCAAAGTATCTGGGACCTCGAAAGCTGGTAGCAGAGGCCACGCCAAAGCCTTGGTAAGAAGTTTGCAGTTTGTTTTCTCTCCCAGGCGGTGTCGAATTACAGAGAAAGAAAACCAGCTTGGGTAGGGCCGGGGAGGGGGAGCGGCGCGGATGGCTGGGATCAGTTTCTCCAGCTGATCTGCAGCCGCCTGTTAATTTTTTTCCTTCCCCGGCAAGTAAGAATGGAGAAGAACCGCGCAGGCTGCCGAGAGCAAAAGGCAGGAGACTCCTCTTAAAAAAGAGGCTGCAATCTGCACCTCCGGCCGCGCGGGCCCTGATTGCAGGCTGACTGGCTGGCTGAGGACATGCGGCTGCAAAAGGCCCGCCACGCGAAGCTGAGGAGACGTGGATGCCGCGCTATAAATATGCCACGCAGGCAAAGCGCAACAGGCGACTTCTCCGAGCCGGAGATGCGGACGAACTCCGGGGCGACGGGGCTCCGCGTGGCGCTCCTGTTGCCGCCTCTGTAGATTAAAGGAGGCCCGGGGGGGCGGAGGGGGGGGCAGCCGGAGGAAAAGGCTTTTTTTTTTCCCCCTTTCAGAAGCGAGGCAAACTTTCTCCGAAAATGAATAAACTGCGGAAGGTTTGCCGAGGCAGCGGGCGAGCCCTGGCTTTGATCTTCGCAGCTTCGGTGGTTTGGCTGCTCTTTGACATGGCAGCCCTCAAGTTGTCCTTCGGCGAGAGCGGCACCAAAGAAGTGCTGCTGCGAGTGGAGACCGGCGGGAAGGAAAAAAGGGGGCCCGGGCGAGTTTGGCGCAACTCCGAGCGCGGCCCGGGGAGGTGGTCCCGAGAGGAGCCCGAAGCTTTTTCCCAACCGTTCCCGGGACAAGGCGGGCAGAAGCTTTCGAGGAACGGCGAAGAGGTCGGTCGGAGTCCCTCAGAAGAGGGAGGGCAGCGCTTATCAAAACCCGCCGCGACCCCCGCCAAAGCAGCGCCCGGGAAAAGACTCGGCCTGCGTGATATCTTCCCGCTCAAACGGCAGAGACCGCCCGCTCAAGCCTCGTCCCGTGCCCCGGAGAAGAAAACCAATGGGGCGGCTGCCACAAAGCCGGCTCTGGCCCGGCGGGAGCAGGAGCCCCGCTCGGTAGGGGCTGCAGGGCGAGCGCCTGTCAACCCAAACGGAGTCCCTCAGAAGAGCGCGGGAGCAACTGAGGTGTTAGTGCACGTGGGGTTGGCAGATAAAGGTGCTTTGGCAGGGTTCAAACGTGGGGTCCCCCCTGGAAGCATGCCTGAAGAATGGCAGGGCAATCCTGGTCATCTTCTGGAAGCCAATATGACTGGCGGGCTAGTAAAAAGGGTAGAGTTTCCTGAGGTCACGGGCAGGTGGGCTTTACCTGCGGGCAGGCTGAAGAATTCGACAGCAGAGAAGAAGGAAGTCTCCCTGAATAAAATAGCTTGGCAGGGAGACCTGCCAAGCTGGAAGAATGCAAAAATACCTCCTGCAGCCAAGGATACTCAACAGGCCTTCCTAACCAAGGAGCTGGTCCCTGTGGTTTCCCCAACAGTCCAGCATCTCCAAGCCAGCACCAAAGGATTGAAATGGATGGGAAGGTATGGACGGCTGCCAGGTGAGAAGAACCGCACTGAGGGCAAAGCCATCAACGCAAATCAGACAGATGGCCTCATTAAAGCCGTGTCCACGGAGGAGATCATCCTCACCAAAGGAGGAGCATTAGGGAAGGTTGGCAACGGCTACTTGGCGGGCAAAGAGCGGTTCCCCAAATCTAATTGGAGTCATGTGGATGTTGCAGGAAATACTAGGCTGCACAAAGTGTTAGCAATCGATCGGACACTGACCCCAAGGGATCCCAGAGCCCCTGGTCAATTTGGGCGCCCTGCGGAAGTCCCAGCTGAGAAGGAGGAAGAAGCCAAAATGAGATGGAATGAAGGGAATTTCAATGTCTACCTCAGCGACTTAATCCCAGTTGATCGTGCCATTGATGACACAAGGCCTGCTGGGTAAGCTTTAATGGCTTGTGCTGCACAGTACACATTTGGGCTAGTACAATTGCTGATTTAGAACAGGAATTCTTGGAGGCCTGAGGATAAATTTCATGGGGTCCATGAATTTGGATACATTATATAAATATTATTATACCATAGAGTTATTTTTTTTCAAACAGTATTTGATGACTGCATTGAGCATAATTGACTTGCTTTGTAATAACATTATATTTATTTATTTCTTATTTATTTATTTAGTCAAGATAACAAGTATAAATATAAACATGAATTTGAATACAGTAAATATGAGATACGAATAAATGGGGACAGTAGGGTAGGGATGGCAGAGCTGGTGCACTTATGCACACTCCTTATAGACTTCTTAGGAATTTATTTATTTATTGGATTAATATGCTGTCACTCTCTGAGGACTCTCTGAGAAATGGGGTGAGGTCCACAGTAGGCAGTCTAAGGTTGAAACTATGGGGGTTTCCTGAAGTAACAATGGAGTCAGGTAGAGCATTCCAGGCATTGACCGCTCTATTGTTGAAGTCATATTTTCTGCAATCGAGTTTGAAGCGGTTTGCCTTGAGTTTGTATCTATTATGTGCTCATGTATTATTTCAGTAGAAGTTGAAGTAGTCATTGACAGGTAGGATGTTCTAGCAGATAATTTTGTGCACTACGCTTAGGTCAGACCGTAGGTGGTATAGTTGTAGATTGTCCAAGCCCAAATTTCAAAGCCTGATGGCATAAGGTATTTTGTTGTGAGCAGAGGAGTGGGGTACACTTCTTGTGAAATACCTCTGGGTTTGCTCAATTGTATTAATGTCCAATGTACAGTGCGGATTCCAAGCAGACAAGCTCTATTCAAGAATTGGTCTAGCAAAGATTTTATATGCCCTGATTAGGAGTACAATATTACCAGAGAAGCTTTGGAAGATTAGGTTGACAACTCTTAATGCCCTTTTGGCAATGCTGTTACAGTGAGCTCTGGTGCTTAGATAGTTTGAGATGAGTACTCCAAGGTCCTTGACAGAGTGAGGGTTGTCTACAAGGTTGTATCCACCCAACTTGTATTTGGTATTCCGATTTTTTTTTTTGCTAGGGTGTAAGATAGAGAATTTATTGGTTGATATTTGGAGTTGCCAAATTTGTGTGTATGTGTATTTTAAATATGGAACATGCATTTAAGTATTACTTGCCACACAGTCATTTTGTGTGAGATGAGTGGAAAATACCCCTTTTTCCCCTCCGAAAAGATTTGTAGGCTTCATGGGACTCTCAAAGGAGTCTATGAAGCAAACAAACAAACAAATAAAAGCCACTTTGGTCGAGTGATTGTCAACAGATTAGAAACCAAAAATCTCTGGGTTCTAGTCCCTCCTGTTGGCTGGATGATTTGGGGCCACTCATTGTCTCTCAACCCAGCTCGCCTCACAGGGTGATTGTTGTGGGGAAAAGAGGAGGCGTATTAGGTATGTTCACAGCCTTGAATTATTTATAAAAAATAAAGACAGGATTAAAAACATCTAAAATAAAATAAAATAAAATAAAAGGGTAAAGTTCACTGGTTCAGATGTAGTCCTTCAGAAAGAGATACTATTTTAAATATATGATATTCACAAAAGTACTTAAACAATTGAATATATATTACTTAAACTTGTATCAGCAATTTGGTAAAAAGTATAATTAGCAATATATGGAGTCAAATTAACCTTTAAAGGTTTCCTCAGAGCCAACAAAAGCATTTATTTATCTATCTATCTATCTATCTATCTATCTATCTATCTATCTATCTATCTATCTATCTATTTATTAATTAATTAGATTTGTATGCCACCCCGCTCCGCAGACTCGCATGCTATTCGTGAGGGGGTGTAATATCCAAACAATGTGAGGCCACCTTATAGAAAAGGCCAATACTTTTTTTAATATATAGAATATCAGATACTAACCTTGAAGCAAGATCTCAAATTGTTTTAAGGACTTAGAGTCTACTATGAGTACTTTAAATTTGGTATTTTTTCATAGAAGTACATTGGACAAATAGAGTGCAATCCTTTCAAAGTTTGTTCAGAAATTAGCCGTAGGATATTTGCTTTGTCTAATTTCCTGATGAGTGTACATAATTTTGTGAAATGAGTGCATTTAAAATGATGTGTCACAGTTGAAACATAGCTATGGGTTTTTATATCTGGGATCTTGTTGGTGGAACTGTACAACTAGAATATTCATGCTGATACTCAGATGCGCATGGAAATTGGAAACTGTCCGATCAGATTAGGTATCATTACTCCCAAAAAAGTTAACACTGAGTGATGTACTGAATTGTGTAAACACACCCACACATACAAACTCTTTGTGTAGCCTTGAATATGGAACACAAGGATTTCCTTTCTGCTTATTTCAAAGAACAAAGTTGGCCCTTAGAGGAGCAATTTTCCTGCAAGAAGAACTTTGCTTTGGCAGCTATCACTTCAAACAGAAAACAGAATTTTGAAATCAGTCTCAGGAGTATCCATCACTGTCCCTGGTGCTAAACCGGTAAAAGGCCACAGACACCCAGTTACAGGAAATGCATAGTTTTCTGTAAACTGCCCAGAATCACTTTGAGTGAGACAGGCAGTATTTAAATTTTATTCGTTTTTGAGGGGTCCTTGATGCTCTCTAAACTTGATTGTTTTCTTGCAGATGTTTCATCACCCAAAATAGGTAACATCCTCAGTGCTAGTAAGGAGTGAAGTTTTCTGTCTGTTTATATTCTGGTGGCTTGCCAGTCTGTGTGGATGGGGACAGTCTTAGATATTTCTTAGATAGTCTTAGATAGTGATTTCTGACAGTCTCATAATGGAGTGAGCAGTGTGGTCGGGCGGTAGGAAAAGCAAGTAGGATGCTTGGCTGCATAGCTAGAGGTATAACAAGCAGGAAGAGGGAGATTGTGATCCCGCTATATAGAGTGCTGGTGAGACCACATTTGGAATACTGTGTTCAGTTCTGGAGACTTCACCTACAAAAAGATATTGACAAAATTGAACGGGTCCAAAGACGGGCTACAAGAATGGTGGAAGTCTTAAGTATAAAGCGTATCAGGAAAGACTTAATGAACTCAATCTGTATAGTCTGGAGGACAGAAGGAAAAATGGGGACATGATCGAAACATTTAAATATGTTAAAGGGTTAAATAGGGTTCAGGAGGGAAGTGTTTTTATAGGAAAGTGAACACAAGAACAAGGGGACACAATCTGAAGTTAGTTGGGGGAAAGATCAAAGGCAACATGAGAAAATATTATTTTACTGAAAGAGTAGTAGATCCTTGGAACAAACCTCCAGCAGACGTGGTTGGTAAATCCACAGTAACTGAATTTAAACATGCCTGGGATAAACATATATCCATTGTAAGATATTCTTTGGTTGGGCTGTTTACTGATGACTCTTTGGCAGTTTCTTGATTGGGTTTTTGTTTATTTGATTGTTGGTCTTAAGTTAACCTTAATTATCGGTAGTTTTCTCAAACTCTTGTTCCCAGACATGAATGCATTACATATTCGTCCAATCCTCATCCTGCTTCTGTATTTAGCATCCTTTCCCTTATTTAACACTCATTTTTCCCATTATAATTCTATTATTGTAAAAAAAAAAAAAGTACAATTAGGTTTTCTTATTCTGTTGTAGTGGGAAAGAGTTGTAATAATACTAAGCTGAAAGCTATACATTTACAAATCTTGGTGACTCAGTTCAGACAATATAAGCCACCACCCCCTCAAACCAGCATAACCGTAATACAGTATAGCTTCCTGCGATGTGTGAATTCAGCCACAGAATCAAATCAGTGGTGAACTGTCATTATTTCATTTTTAACACAGGCTTTCAGAGCCATGCAAAACAGTATTACCCATGCATGATAATCGGCTTATGGAGAGAAGTGCACTGATTTGGGAATTGCATATATTTAAAGCAGCATTTATGTGACTTAAATAGTTAGTTTCTGCTACCTAAGACAGAAAATATCCGGTGCTGTTTTAACCTATAAAGCACGCATGACTAAGTAACTGGTGAGTTGCAGAATCAATCTCCTTAAGAAGGCTGCTCACCCTACTTGAGTTTAAGGGGCTCTTGTAGACAGCATCTTCATTAGGGAACAATTGGGGCTCTGAGGTAGTGGTGGCCTTACTTGTGTTCATATGGCTATGGGAACCAATCTTTTCCATCAAGATTTTGGCCTGAACCTTTGGATTTGGCCTCCGGGAGCAATTTATTTGCATGGATCAGTGATGGGCTCCTACAAGTATGATCAGGTACACAGAACCAGTAGAAAAATTTTGGTCAGGTATGCAGAACTGGTGGGAAAATTTTGAATTTTTTTTTCTTTTTTTCCTTTCTGGGCTCTGGGTATGTTTTTTCCTATCACAGTAAATGACGTTGAATGTGTATTATTTTATAAGAGCTGTGCTTGCGTACGTATGTGTGTGTACATACACATACAGTTTGTATAGTAGTTAATGTATATTTTTGTGTGCCCGTGTGTAATATGTATGTACATATATGGCATATATACATAGTATATATGGTATATTTTAGATGTCAGTAATAGTAAACAGAAATTGTATCTCTTTCAGGCGGAAAGGCTAGGCATCCTAACGCTAATCCTAACCCTTGACATTAAGCCAGTCACATGACTATCAACCCACTCCCACCTGGTCACATGGCTTGCAAGCCCCACCCACAAAATAAGCCACGCCCACAGTGTGGTAGTAAAAAAAATTGCAGCCCTTCACTTGCATGGATGTTCACTTTTTAAAAACCGTAAAATGTTTGAACAGTACAAAAATATTGTGATAAATGCATGGATCCCCTCCATTAAAGCCATGCAAAACAGGTGAGTTTTCAGAGGCCTTTGAGGAAGGTAACTAGCCTTTCATTCTTGAGTTAAATTCTTCTACCTAAAAGCTGTTTCCCATTTCCCCTTTTGTCTGCTAGTCTAACTGAAAGTACTGGTAAGTAGGCCAACAAATGCTGTCTTTAACATCTGGAAGCACAGATAGACATTAATAAAAGCACCAGAGAGCCTTCAAATAATCTATCGTGGATGTTGCATAGATGTATCGCCTGCAGAAACTATAGTTTGGCATTCACTTTATAAATCAGTTTATTCATGCAATACACTGTTGCAGTATTGTGATTGGCACTTGATATCCTTGGGCTTGGGCAGAGGTAGTGGTGCATTATAGCAATATTTGGGCAGCCTCCAGGGGCACCTTAACAGAGTGAAGGCTCTCAAATGCAACAGGATTATCCGAATAAGACTACGCAACCCAGAATGGCAAAGGGCAGAGAATAATGTTTCCCGTAGACCAAGGTTCGACAAACCCAGGCGCCTGGTCGCCAGTGGCGCCTAGAAAATGTTGTCTGGCGCCTAGAAAATGTTGCCTGCTGTACTGTATGTCAGCGTTTCCCAACCGGTGTGCCGCCTGGGCAGGGCGCTGCGGTGCCTCTGACCTCTCCGCTCCTGCCCGATGCCGCGGTTTCTGGCGCTCTCCTGCTGGGTCCCAAAGAAGGCAGGCAGGAAGGAGAGCTCCATTCTTCGCGCCTTTTTCCCGCCTTCCTTCTTTGGGGCCCAGCAGGAGAGCGCCAGAAACCGCGGCATCGAGCAGGAACCGGGAGGTCGGAGGCACCGGCACGGCAGCGCCCGCCCAGCTGAAGGTTCCCTGTCGTCATCGGCAAGTGTCCTTTGGGGCCCGGCGGGAGGGCACTGGCGGTGGGAGCCGGGGGGGGGGGCGCGGCTGCAGCGGCACAGGCAGTCGCGGGGAGATGGCGGGGGGGAGCGGGGGGGGCGGCTAAAGCGGCCCCGGGCACCGTTCCCTGTACGCTTTTCCAGGGGCGCGCAGGGAGCCGCGGCCACCCGCCCGCCTACCGGATTTCCCTCCGCGCGGCTGGGGAGGTGGATTCGCCGCCCCCGCCAGCCCGATCTCCCTCCAGTGGCTGGTGACGTAGTTCTACCGCCCTCGCCAGCCTGATCTCCCTCCGTGGGGGGGTGGGGGGCGACGAACCGACGACCGGGGGCTGTCCGTCCGTGTTGGGTGGTGCAGGGCAGGCACAGGCAGCCCCAGGGGAGAACAAGGGAGGGAGAGAAAGGAAAGAGAGAGTAAGGGAGGGAGAGAAAATTGAATGAAGGAGGGAGAGAAAGAAAGAGTAAGAAGCAGAAAGGATAGAGAAAAAGGAAGAGAAAGGGAGGGGGAGAAAGGAAGAGGGAGGAAGGGGGGGGAGAGAAAATTGAATGCAGGAGGGAGAGAAAGAAAGAGTAAGAAGTAGAAAGGATAGAGATAAAGGAAGAGAAAGAGGGGGAGAAAGGAAAGAGGGAGGGAGGCGGGAGAGAAAATTGAATGAAGGAGGGAGAGAAAGAAAGAGTAAGAAGTAGAAAGGATAGAGAAAAAGGAAGAGAAAGGGAGGGAGAGAAAGGAAAGAGGGAGGAAGGGGGGGAGAGAAAATTGAATGAAGGAGGGAGAGAAAGAAAGAGTAAGAAGTAGAAAGGATAGAGAAAAAGGAAGAGAAAGGGAGGGAGAGAAAGGAAAGAGAGAGAAAGGGACGAGAAAGGGAGGGAGAGAAAATTGAATGAAGGAGGGAGAGAAAGAAAGAGTAAGAAGTAGAAAGGATAGAGAAAAAGGAAGAGAAAGGGAGGGGGAGAAAGGAAAGAGGGAGGAAGGGGGAGAGAAAGAAGATATGAAGGAGGAGAAAAAGAAAGAGAGATAGGAAGGAAAGAGGGAGAGAAAGGAATGAGAGAGAAAGGGAGGGAGAGAAAGGGAATGAAAGAGGGAGAAGGGGTGAGAGATAGAAAGGATAGACAGAAAGGGAGAGAAAGGAAAGAGAGAAAGGGAGGGAGAGGAAGGAAAGAGATGAGAGAGGAAGGAGGAGACAGAAAGAGAGGAAGGAAGGAAGAGAGAAAGAAAGAGGGATGGAGAGAGAAAGGAAGGAAGAGAGAGAAAGAGGGAGGGAGAGAGAAATAGAGCGAAAGGGAGGAAGAGAGATTTTTTTTGTCCAAACTTTTTTTAGCGCCCCCCCCCCCCCATGTTCCCCAGGATTTTGAAAATATGAAAAATGTGCCGCGGCTCCAAAAAGGTTGGGAAACACTGCTGTATGTGTATACAGTATATTTTTCCCGCCTTGTGTTTACGCCCAGAAATGGTACATCTTGGCTTCCGTAGCTCCGCCCATCAACCTCGCAGCGAGCTGCTTTCCCAGCGTCCCCTGCGCTTGCGTGCGTCTCTCCCTCCCCCCCTTGCCTCCATTCCGCCTCCTACTCGAACCCCTTCACTCCCCCCCACCGCACACAGACGCTCCGATCTTGGCCGCTCACCCGCCTTCGGAGAGAAGCGGAAGCCCCTCCCCTCCGGCGTGAGGTTTTGTTCATTCCTCCTCCGGCCGCGTGTGCGGTGACTTCCGACCAGTAACCCCTCCTCCCCCCTCCCCCCCCTCCCCCGCGTCCCCGGCCCGGTCTCCCTTTCCTTCTTCTCTGTTTCGGTTTCTGACTAACGGTCTCCCCTCGGATCCCGACGGGAGTACAGCCGAGCCGGCTCGGCGGAGCCAGGCCTGCGCCGGGGGGGAGGGGGTGAAAGCGATGTCAGGTGGAGACTCGGCAAAAAACCAAGTTTGCTTAAAAAAAATTCTGGCTCCTAAATTTTTTGGCTGGCTCCTAGATTCTGAACAACTTTGTCGACCCCTGCCGTAGACAGCTACTTGATCTGTGCTTTAATCAGATATGCCAGTCATTGAACTAAGAGCCTTGTCATGTAAAACAGGCATGCTGCCATTGAGCTACAATCCACTATTTTCCCAACAAAACAACCCAGAGCAACACATACAAAAAAGTTTTCTATCTAGGTTGGGAGGATAGGATCAACCACCCTATCAAACATTGGTGAAAAATGATCAGAGGAACGGATTCTCTGTGGGAGGAGTCCTTTGGTCGGTTGCCCTGGCCTTCTCAAGATCTGCTGGAAGATATATTAGCCTAAGGGGTAAAGATTCCCTTAAGGCATCCATCAAACCCTCCGCTGAATTGCAAATAGAAACCGAGAAAAATGCTTTCCCTTCAGCCTTTTGTTCATGCAGAGAAGACCTGACCAAAACCTTTGACTCTTCTTCTATTTTGCCCCCCCTAAACCAGCATGAGATGTAAAATGACAAATTCAATAAAATGAGAGAAATCTTTATCACCGGCTGCAGATCTACGGATTTTCTGCCATACTTCTTTGATAGGCTTAGTGGGTCACATTGAAACGTTGCTTGCTTTGAGGCTGTCAGTGTTGGCTGACTGTGTTGTGGGGGAGGGGGAAAGCTTTTATTTGGATAACATGACTGAAAAAAACAGTCTTGCAAGTAGATTCCCCCCTCCACCCTTCTTCTTATTTTTTTCTGAAGGGTGCCAATTCTCCAAACAATCAATTTAGTCTACTAAGCATATGCAAACAAAACACTTGTCTTGAACATCATGAACATTAGTAATACTGATACTCCTGGAAATTAAAGTCTTGTCTGGGTATAAGTGAATTTTGTTTTCTTTGACATTGCTGCATTTTATTTTGTTTTGCTATTTGAAGAGGGCATGGCATTGCCCTCTGGCATTTTTCTGGCATGGCATTGCCAGAAAAAACCTCAATATATATATATATATATATATATACACTGGAACACTTTAAATGCATTTTCCCAATGTTGAAAGCGTTTTTGGGAACAATGGTCTGACTCAGCATAAGGCAACTTGCTATGTTCCTTCACCTTTTTGCATGTATATATACATTTCAGGCAAGTCTACTCCCACCTCACTTCATCTGTGTTTATTCTTTAGAGACTGAGCACTTTAAAAAGACTGGCTCTAGGGATAGTAATGTGTTTACCACGGTTGTTTTTTATTTGTTGTATTTTTATAATGCATGGTTTAAATGTTTTTTCAATGTTTTTTATTGTGAGCAGCCTAGAATCTTTGGATACAAGATGGGCAGCCAATTAATATGAATGAATGAATGAATGAATGAATGAATGAATGAATGAATGAATGAATGAATGAATGAAGTGAATCATATCATTAAGCCAATCCATCTTCCACATTTGTTGGAAAGTAGGTAGGAAATTTACAAATCATTGTCATGTGATTTCTGGATGCTGCAATTGCTCATAAATGTGTACATAGCTGTGTATGTACACATATAGCATATGTACATAAAATTAAATAGTATATTCTGGATGTTCAGTAGTAGTAAATAGTCAGGGAAATTGTATCTCGTCAAGGCCTTTGAGGTGAGGAGAGGCCAGGTGCCCTAACGTTAACCCTTAACGTGAGTGATAGCAAGTTGGCCATGCCCACCCAGTCACACAACCACCCAACCAACCCCACCCAGTCACATGACTGCAAAGCTATTCCCACCTAGTCACATGACTGCCAAACTACACCCACCATCACATGACCATCAAGCCAATCCCACAAAATATGCCACACTCAGAGAGTGGCAGTAAAAAAAAATGGAACCCACCCCTGTAGGGTGGGATGGGATAGCCTTTACGGTGGGTAGGGTAGCCTTTTTACTAATGCTTTATATGAACATTGTGTCACATGACACTCAGATACTTACTGAGGCAGAATGTTTTAGGGGTTTGTCACTATTGCTAGAGCTTTATAAGTAAAACGTTATTGTTGTCTTCCTAACACACTTTCATACCATCTTCTGAGTAACAAAACTAATTAATTCTGAAATCTCACATTTCCAACCTGCAGCCACTAGAGTGCACTGGAAATCAAGTTTTTTCTCCCAGCTGGAATACTAAAACTAGGTTTGTTTGTATAAGAATTGTGTTAAGAATAAAAAACAATTTCCATAAACTCACATTGCAGTTTTATGCTAAGGAATTTTCAGTGATCAATGTATAGCAGTGTTGGCGATCCTTTTCAGCACCAAGTGCAGAAATGGGAACGCATGTGAGCATGTGGGGGAGCTCCAGAAACTGGAAGAGCAGCGCCCTGGCACACATGCGTGGGAATACCAGAAACAGGAAGAGCAGTTCCCGGCACATGTGTGCGCACCGGGAAGCTGAGCTTTCAATTTCTGCCGTGTGCATATGTGTTGGTCACCTGGTCTTCCGGATTTTGGTGTGCATGTGAAGACCAGCTGGCCAGCGTGCAAACACACAGTGGAAACCAGAAGCTTGGCTTCCTGGTGTGCGCATGAGCCGTTGCTCTCCCATGCTGTTGCGCCAGAATCCGGAAGAGCAGCAGCCAGTGGTTGGTGTGCTTGGAGAGATGGCTCTGTGGGTCACTTTCAGCGTGCATGCCACAGTTTTGCCTTCACTGATCTATAGTGTTAGGTAATTATAGTAGTAGTGGAGCACATTCATAGAGGGAGATTCCGGGATTTACTCTGCCCTTTACACTGAAGAGGCATTTCTTACTACAGCTTTTTCCAAGCTGATTCCCATTGTTGTAAAAAAAAATCCATATGGTTCAGTTCCAAGCCAGGAGAAAGGCACTGAAAATAAAATGGAGGCTGAAGACTGATTGGAAATAAAGATTCCTTTTATTGATGAAGCTGAATCGCCAACCACATGTGATTCAGGGACAGCTGAGAAAATGGAGTTGAGAGTGGATGGGATTTCATACCTTCTTTGGGCTTTGTATTTGAGCTTCCTGTTCCTGTGCAAGAACGTGTCCTTTAATATTCTATTGGCTGTTGTCAGATTCCTATGAAGGTCTTGACTAGGCAAAAGAGAAAATCCTAGGTACTTGACTGAGCTAATCCTCTAAACCAGCGGTTCTCAATCTGAGGGTCGCGACCCCTTTGGAGGTCGAACAACCCTTTCACAGGGATCGCCTAAGACATATTTCTGATAGTCTTAGGGACCAAGACACCACTCCTCTATCTGTCTCCAGGCGGGTCCATCCACATGCAAATAGACTATTGTATGTGTGTGTGTGTGTGTGTGATGATGATGGTGAATGTGATTTCACCGAAACGTCGCATAAACATGCAAAATATTACACAGGGCAAAACCCGAACTCAGAACAATCTACATATATATATATATATATTTATATATATATGTTTGTTTTCGTAGATTTTCACGGGTACAGGTATGATGGTCTTGGTATATTTGGGTTTCTTCCCGTGTATGATTTGGAAATTTCTGGCGACGTTTCGACGAGGTCCCACTCATCATCTTCAGGCTGCTCTTTCTGTCCTTGTTCTAGGGCGAACACAGCGAGACCTGAGCTGCCTTCCTTCTATAAATACTGGTGGCTCGGTGTGGTCAGCAATTGCCTGCTGTGTAGAAACTTACTGGTGAGTCAGTGGGGTAACACCTGGGGTCGTTGATGTAGCTGAGGTATGCTGATTAGTTAATGGTTGTAGATTAGGCATGATATCCTGAGTAGTTGGAGCTTGCAGGCTACTTGATTGTTTTGCAATGTGTGTTCTGAGTCTGGTTTCAGTTTCTATGGCTGGGATACGTTTGAGGGCTGGTTTCCAGATGTCTGGTAGGCGGGAGGTATCATCCCATTTGTTTATACTTTGGGGATGTTTTTCTATCTCGATGGCTTCCATGATTATTCTTTTGCTCTAGTGTTCATATATATATGTACCATGGGAACCTCTGAACATGCGCAGAAGCCAAAATTCCAGCACTGCACATGTGTCAGCATTTTGTTTTCGTCTTTCTTTCTTTTTTTGCATTTTTTTAAAAAAACCTGGCACTGTGCATGCGCCAATGAGGCATGGCCACACAGCACAGGAGGAAGCGAACTGGCAGCGAGGTAAGTTAGAACCCACCCCTGAGTTTCCTAATAATTTTATTATTTTATGGTTGGCGGTCACCACAACACAAGAAACTGTATTAAATGGTCATGGCATTAGTAAGGTTGAAAGCCACTGCTCTAAACCCTTTTGGGTTCCTGGTTGATTGTTTGGCGTTTCCTGTCTGACCCAGTCTTTCTGAATAGATTGCCAAATCTGCCTTTCTAAAAGCTGGCCTCCTCAGTTTCTGCTTGGGGATAGGGAACCTGATGCTGGTTTCTATTTCCCTTCAGATTTCCCCCCCATTTCTTCTTTAGGGGTAATATTCTATCCTGCCTTTTGAATATTTCTCAAAATATTTCATTCTTCTAAAAGAGGGGTAAGGACTTCTCACATCATGCTGGCTTGCCATTTTTGGAGTTGCAATGTGTTTCTCAATAAGTCCAAGTAAGACCCAATTCATAATATAGGTGGCCTTCAGGCTTTGGTTATTTCTTTGGTTATTTCTTTTTTCAATCAAAAGTTATTTTACTTTTGTTATGGCAACTTTGGGAAGGTTCAGCTTTGGTGCCAGCATGTTAGCATTTAGGCTCAAAAAAAATATATTGTATGTTCTTTTAAGCTTCTGGATTATATATTATGGAGTTTTCCGTAAAAACTTAACTGTACAATGATGCAGCTCTAGAACAGATGAGTGCAAGAAAAATTACATAAGCCATAGATGAACAAGTTACCTACCGTATATTTCTGAATAGAAGACACCGCCTAGATTTTAGAAGTGGGGAAAAAAGGAAAAAAGTATTCTGAACCAAATGGTGCAGTAATATATTATTTAATAAAATACCAGTGTAGCAGTATACTTTTTTTACAAACATGTATACTTTTTACAACTACAGTATGTACACTTGTGGACTTCAACTCTCAGAATTCCTCCTCCAGTCATGCTAGCTCAGGAATGGGAGTTGAAGTCCACAAGCCTTAAACTTGCCAAGTTTGAAGACCCTTGCATTCCTAAGCCCTAACCCATGGGTCTTCAATTTTGACAGCTTTAAGACTAGTGGACTTCAACTCCCAGAATTCCTCCTCCAATCATGCTACCTCAGAAATGGGAGTTGAAGTCCACAAGACTTAAACTTGCCAGGTTTGAAGACCCTTGCATTCCTAACCCCTAACCCAGAGGTCTTCAAATTTGACAGCTTTAAGACTAGTAGACTTCAACTCCCAGAATTCCTCCTCCAGTCATGTTAGATGAGATAATTAGAAGGCAAAACCACTTGTTTTTGCAAAAAATGGGCCATTTTTCACCCATTTTTTTTCACAAAAATTGGATGGGCAAAATGTCAGGGAAGCCTGCAGGGAGCTCCTGGTTGCTGGAGAATGGCAAAAAATGTCCCAGATTTTGCAAAAAATAGGCCATTTGTTGCCCATTTGTTTTTAAAAATTGGGGCATTTCTGCCTTTCCACATCCCCAGGAGCTCCCTGCAGGCTTCCCAGACCCTTTGCCCACCCCATTTTTGCAAAAAAAACAAACAACCCAGGCATAAATGGACCATTTTTCACAAAAACAGGGTCATTTGTGCCATCCTCCAGCACCCAGGAGCTCTCTGTAGGCTTCCCAGACCCTCTCTCCACTACATTTTTGCAAAAAATACAGGCCCTTTTTTTGCAAAAATGGGACATGGGGACTGAACTTTGGGATAGCAAAAAATGGCCGTATTTGGTGTATAAGACGCTCTGACATTTCCACCCTCTTTTGGGGGGTGGGGAAGGTGCATTTTATACTCCATAAAATATGATATTTTTCGGGCTTTTATAACTACAGTTAAATCAGGATTATAACTCGCAGGAGACCCGTGGCCATGTTGGCTGAGACTTCTGGAAGTTGTAATCTCTGGGCAGTTGGAAAACATTAGTCTAGGTATTAGCTGCTTCCAGTTTACACACTGTTTACATTTGCTTTACGTCTAGCTTCCTTGTATCACAAAATCCTCAGTGTTTGCTCTTCATAAATTATTTCATTTTTCTTGACTTGTGTTTCCTTATAACACATTGTGATTGCCAACCCTCGGGTATTTTTTAAACAAAGATTTTCCTCTGGAAAAATAATGTAGGTGCCTTTGGGATTTAAAGGCTATTTTGGCCACCCTGTTTGATCACAGGAGGCGGGTGCTATTTTAAACCAGAAACTGGCAAATAGAAATCCAGGCTGCAGCCTGGATCTTTTATTTTTATCATCCACCAGGGACTATTCTTTGCCAGCGACAAGGATGTATTAATACAAAGAGAAATTATATCAACAGTTAGTGCAACGTATGGGTTATTTCTCAATTAAATTTAACATAGAGTCTTTGTTGAATTTAACTCTTGTTCTGGAAAGCACTTAAGTTGGAAGTCCTTCACCATGATATTCATGGTCAAAGTAGTATTGAATGGCTGCATCAGCTTCTTTTCATTTACTCAATTGCTTTGGTTGACCTTGTCCAGCTTGGAATATTGTGACAAATTTATTTCCATACACATGTTTCTTCCTGCAATGTTAGGTGAGAAAAATGTTACATTTTATCTGGGTGTTAGGAAGAAATTTCCGGTTCGCAGCTGGCCTTTGTTGGCTAGATGAGTTTCACAAAGGGCCACAATACCAACACTAAATCAAGCAAGGTCTGCTTGGCTCTGCAGAAGAAGATATGATAGATATGTACCTGTCACCATCTGATCATGGAAGAAATAGTTTATGTTTGAAGTTGGAACAGTTTAACTTTAATTTTGAGATTTAAAAATTATCAGAAGAAAGAGTAAGAATCTTCAAATCCCCTAACTAGAGAGTACATGGACAACAAACTGAGCAGGCATAATAATTCACAATACTCCCCACTGTATTGAGATATATTATGGGATTATGTTATTACTATTTCTCAACTTCTATTAAACAGATGCCTAGCAATGCTTCACAGCTGATGTTGATAGCTTTATTGGATTCAGGTGCTCAAATGATAGCTTTCCTTTCTTCACATTCAGATTTCTTTCCCACAACTTTTAATTGAGGAAGTGTTTGCATTTTGAGAGGTATTGTTTAACTAGAATATATTTTTTAGTGCTCAACTCTTGTCCTCGGAAGAAAATATCCATAAAATAAGTTAATAATTAGAGAAGTTAATGTTCACTTCTGTCAAAAAGCTTGTACTAACTAGTGTTTGTTATATAATGCTATGCTGTCAATTTCTTTTACTCCAGATGTTCAGATCTTCTTGTCCACAATGACCTTCCCACCACTAGTATTATCATGTGCTTTGTTGATGAAGTATGGTCCACTCTCCTGCGTTCTGTCCATAGTATCCTCAACCGGTCCCCCTCTGAATTGATTAAAGAAGTTATTTTGGTGGATGACTTTAGCACAAGAGGTAAGTCAGTATCTTAACATCAACATGCCATTTGATAATTTGTTGTTTGAAAACAAAGCATATTTTTTCATCATGATATAAGTTGCTGAGGTTCCGCAATGCATCCCATACATTTCCCTGAAGTGTCAAAATGGCCTTAATTTGCTTCATGCGGGCCCCATATGTCAAGCATGAAAGATCATGTCCACCCACAAAGTTCCAATAAATTGATTTATGCAACTCATGCCTATGCATAGGGATCTCCTCAACTAATGATTGGCACTTGTTTAGATAAGAGTTAACAGCAGTTAGGTCTTTGGTGGCTACGTAGGGATTCTAGTCTGATCCCTCTTTTCACTCCACCTCCAGATTCTGCCATCCCGTTTCCTAAATTGTATCATATTTGCCCTACTCTTACAATTTAGAAACAAATGTACCATACATATACATTTTACTTAAAAGTGTGCAGAATATTTTGGAGTCATTGGATGCTTGTGTGCAAAGTATGGGAGTTCAGCTAAGTATACCCCTGAAGCCTGGTAGAAAGAATTCGCTTTTGGCCTATAGAGAGAAGAAAGTTGTGTAAACATGTTATGGCAAAAACACTTTTAAACTGTGAAATCCTTGTGTGTGTGGGGGGGGGGAGAGATTTGGCAGTACTTGGTCAGTTGTATATACTGCAAATAATTCTATTTTTCCTTTAATAATAATTTCCCAGAAAATACCATTGGGCCATTTTGTAAGGCAGAAGCAGCTGGTTGATGACAGGAACATTTTCATGACTGTTTCTAATGTTGGCAACCCAGGGTTTGTTTGTTTTTCTCTTCAGAAAAAGTGATTTTCTGTAGCCTCATAGGCCTCCTGATCCCAAAAGTGCTATTTTATTCCTTCCTTTTTGTGGGACATAAAGAATACTGCAAACCTGGCAATAGGTGTTAACCAAGTCCTTATTTCATTTAACAGTGGTTCTCAACCTGGGATTCGGGACCTCTTTGGGGGCCAAACGACCGTTTCACAGGGGTCGCCTAAGACCATGGGAAAAGACAAATTTCCCATGGCCTTAGGAACTAAAGCTTCTATTCTGGTGCCTTGGAACATATTTTTACAATCCAACCAATCAGACATTTACAGTGAGGGTGTCCCTCTGACCTTCCTGCCAATCTGCTTAAAGCTCTGTTGGGAGAATTGGTGCTAGAGTTAGGGTTGGGGGTCACCACACCATGAGAAAATGTATTAAGGGGTCACGGCGCTAGAAAGGTGGAGAAGCACTGATTTAGAGGATCCTTGGGTTTTATTATTTAAAACTATCAGCAATGACACTTTTAAGCAGCTTGACAGGTAGAAGGTGGTATGTTTATTTTTCCAGATTGCAAGAATATTGTAGTTCCAGAGGTGCTTTTCAAAGAGGCAACCGGACTATCTAGTTTTTCTTTGAAGACATTTTACTTCTAATCCAAGAAGTCTCTTTAACTCAAGAATATTGTAGATTTCTGGATAGACCAGTTGATATAAATAACAGGTTTTTTGTACATGTGCACCTTTGTGAACTGGATCAATTCTTCTTAGTAAGGGTGACATATAATATGTAATACCCTGCTTCCCCAAAATAAGACATCCCCTAATAATAAGCCCAGTTGGACTTTCGAGTGCATGGCAGTAAGGCCAAGTGCTTGTTTCAGGGTTCAAAAAAATATAAGAAAGGGTCTTATTTTTGGGGAGACATGGGTAGTAATAATACATTTTCTACCCCAATAACATACTTTTTGGTATTTTTCAATATCCTCTACAAGTATCAGAGACATTGTTTGGGGACTGATGACCCATTTTATTAGTTAAGTGGAAATAGATACAATCTGTAGTCCACATACTTGATTCTCCTTTGTTCTAATTTAGCTTATCTGAAGGACAAATTAGACAAATACATGGCACAGTTTCCAAAGGTCCGTATCCTTCATCTGAAAGAAAGGCATGGTTTAATACGAGCAAGACTAGCTGGAGCAGAGATTGCCAAAGGTAAGCAGAATGGCATTGATTGATTAATTTCGGTTACCCTACAAGGTACAAAAATAATTAGAACTATCTAATTTATTAAATGAAATTTGTTCATTTAAATTTCATTAGAAATAAGGGAACTAAGTAGTATGCTCCTTGCCTTGGTTAGCTGGCAGCAGGTGCTAACATGACCACATGTTAGCACCTGCTGCCAGCTAACCAAGGCAAGGAGCATACTACTTAGTTCCCTCAACTGAGTTCGCACCTTGTGTGAAGTCATAGCTTGTTTTATCCTCTCTCCTTATTCTAAGCAGTTTACAGTTTAAAAAAAAAACAAAATATAGGCAGTCTTCATTTAATGACAGTTGTGACAGTAGTAACCAAGTTGTACAAGCAAGTTGTAAATATATCTGAGTTGTACTTACAACTACAACTCGTACTTGCTTTTTATTTTATTTTTCCTATTTTGTGTTTTTACTGCTGGTAAGCAGTAAGTTGTTGTGAGCAGGTAGGTGACTTATAAATTTTCTAAAATAAATAAATAAATAAAATAAACTGGTCCTCAGAGTTCCATGTGACACAATTCCCCACGGTCACATGATTGTGATCTGAATGCTTAACAACTTGCCCGGATTGCCAGTTGTTGTCGTGTCTCACAGTCAGGTAGACATGATTTGCAGTCTTGGGTTCCCACAAGTAAAGTCAATGGGGAAGCTGATAGGAAATCAGAAGTTGCAATTATCTGAGGTCCTCGCTTAACAACCTGCACGGTCTTAGTTTAATGACAGTAACTGGGGACTGCCAGAAATACTATTGTTAAGTGGTGCAGTGACATGACATCACCACTTTCGGGTGCGGGTCCAGAACAGACATGTATTGATTCTGATAGACAATGTCATCACAAAAACGCATGTGAATCGGGAGGGTGGTACACACAGAGATAGAGGCTCTAGGCAGGTAGGTGGAGCTCAATGTTCTCTCAATGAGAGCAGAACATATCTCTAGGACAACAAACTTGCAGGCCGACTGGTTGAGCAAAACCACCTTCGATAAATCCAAGTGGCACCTGCGCCCGGACACATTTCAGAAAGTATGCAGGAGGTTCGGTACTCCACGGGTGGACCTCTTCACCCACCCATCCAATGCCCAAGATTATTTTCCACGTTCCCAGAACCAAGGGGGGGCAGAACAATCCCGCAGGGGCTTCTCTACGCCTCCCCTCCCTTTCATCCATATTTTTAAATATTTTTCTTGTTGATGTAGTATTTCAGGAATTTGATATTGCTTTATTTTCTATGCAGCACCTTGATGTTTTTAGCAGAAAGTGTTACACTTTCTAAAAAATGTTAAAACTTCCTGTCCACTAAATTTAGTAGCAAGGTAATATAACGGTTTTGCCAAGAACTGACCTTGAGGCCAGCTTTGCTCATATTCCAATGTGAAGATCTTATCTACTTTAATAGCTATTCCAACTATTTCCCTTAGCAATACTTCACCAATTTTCAGAATAATTATATATTTGGAATTGTTTTTCTTCTGAATGTTACTGTCATCAGCTCTGGGACATTTTATGAATAGGAATGGATAGGAAGATAAGCTTTTGCTTTGTTTTTTGGATTCAAAATAGTATTTTGAGATGTGTGATAGGAATACTTTCTGAACATTTCTTTTTTTTCTATTTTATATGAAAATAATAATCTGTGTTCCCCGAATTAAAGGATTACAGAGTCATAAAAAGGGTGCTCTATTTGGTATCCTTGTTGCATTTTTCTGTACATTCTATCACCGTATTTCCCTTCAGAATCCTGAATAATTTTGCCACACAAGCCTGGTCTATTGGAAATCGTATCATGAATAGGGTAATGTAAATAAATTAATAAAGTCTCCAAGTTTTGAAAGCTGATGACCATCAAAATGAAATGTGAATTAACCCAATGCTTCTTTAATGAGTTGGTTGGGTTAATTGTAGCCAGAGAAAATGAGGTAATTACATTACACAGTCAATAAGGTTTAATTATGCAGACTTGCTGAGGGAAAGTAAATTTTGAGAGAGGTGAATATATTCATAGGTAATACCAAAAATCATCAAAAGGAAGAGAAACTTTTTGACTTCCTTCTTTATCTTCCTTCCTTAAGATAATATATCTCAATTGGTTAGTGATTGATTTCCACATCTGGGAGTTCAGTAGCAATCCTTATATCTTTAAAAATAAATAAAAGTCTTGCAAATTTGTGGAGGCTAATCCTACCACTATGCACCCTAGTCATGTAACCACTAGACATATGTTTTATGACCATAAGGGGCTTATGTGCAAAGATCCCCTCCAGGCAAGAGAGAATCTATTACGCTGTAAAAGGCCTCAGTATTAGTATATTAGTATGCATATAACAACTCCATTTTGAGTTTGCCAGATATGCCGCAGTGATGGAGGCATTAGCGAGTGATAGGACCAGTTATTGCTCACATAGAGCTAATAAGCACCTTCAAGATTGTTCTGCATGAAATAAAATTTGTCCTTCCATAGGTATATTTTTTTTATTATTACACCACTGCCGTGTTTGCAAGTCTCTGTTAATAAAATGAAAAACTTTATTAACACGTTTTCAAACTCATATGTCATATATATTAATGAAGCTCTAAAGCACATCACAATTTCACTACTCTAGAGAAATTTCTAATTAGGTGAATATGGCGCTGACCAGCGAAGGCATTCTTATCAATTAGTGAAATGCCATAAAGGACATTTTTCCCAGTGGTATATAAAAATTGTGTGTTGGAAAGAATATATGGTACGATTAAGATACAGTTAAGAATTAGCATTTCCAAGTTACTTTTTAGTGCGGAATCTTTTTATGATTCTTGACAAAGTGAACAGTAAAAAAACAACATTATATCGTGGCAAGGTGGAAGTTTTTGAATAAATAATGAAGAGATATAATCTGAGAAAAAAATTGCTCAATGTCTCCTACGAACTTCCTTGTTATGTGTGGATTATACGTTAGATATCCATAATGGGAAACAAATATATATTTTTTTCAAGAGACCAACCAATACTGTAAAACTTTCCACGTTTTTACTGTCTCCTTATTATAATGGCAAATTTATTTGCTCCTCCAGGTGATGTCCTGACCTTCTTAGATTCTCATGTGGAATGCAACGTGGGGTGGTTGGAACCACTACTGGACAGAATTCATGTAAATAGAAAAAAAGTTGCATGCCCTGTCATTGAAGTGATCAGTGACAAAGATATGAGGTGAGTTTTATTCTTCCATGTTTCCCTTGAAGCTATGGGGAGGGGGCGGAAATCCATGACAGTAGTGGGTTCTAAAACCCTTTACTACTGTGCATGTGACACTTCTGCGCATGTGGGTGGGGCCTCTTACCGCCAACGCTACCAGTTCTTAGAACCGTGATCCACCCACTGCTGATCCATGGGCAGAGAGGAAATTTAACATGGCTTTTTCTAGGACTGTAGCCTGACAAGGTTTTCCAAGAGGAAACAAACCAATAACTGAATTGGTCTCACCTTCATGATCTTATGTACTCTGACCTCTGTCCTTTTGATATTCAGCTTTTTTATCTTGATGGGCATGATCCAGCAAGCTCTTCTAGGCATGTTCCTTCAAAACACTTTAAAAACATTTATAAAATATGAGTGACAATAGGAGAAGCCTTGGGACTCTAACACAGATTACTGCCCTCCTTTGGGTCAAACACAGTTCTAGCTCAATAGAACATCTTTCTTTGAGATCTTTTATTGTTTGTTAAAAAGTTTAATTTTAAAAAAGAAAGAAAACACAAACATATCATAACGTTAATCAGTTAATAATTTTGCAAGCTATTGTTTTAGTCTAGTTTTGTTAATCCTAAACCTCAAATATGTTTATTGTAGCTTCTGATTCAGTATATATAAAAAAACCCTAGACACACATACAGCCTGGGAGAAACCCCGCTTAGCAGTAGTGACTGCGAAAGAGGTCTTGGTGGATAATCAACTAAACATGAGCCAGCAATGTGCAGCAGCGGCCAAAAAAGCCAACACTACCCTAAGCTGCATCAACGGGGATACACTCCAAGACCAGGGAAGTATTAATACCACTCCACTACGGCCTGGTCAGACCACATCTGGAGTACTGCATCCAGTTCTGGTCACCACAATTCAAAAGAGATATTGAAACTCTGGAGAAGGTGCAGAAAAGAGCAACCGAAATGATTAGGGGACTTGAAACCAAGACTTACGAAGAGAGATTGCGGGAACTGGTCATGGATAGCCTAGAGAAAAGGAGGGCCAGAGGGGACATGATAGCTGTATATAGGTATATGAGGGGTTGCCACAGAGAGGAGGGGGCCACTCTATTCTCCAGAGCACCAGAGGGCCGGATAAGGAACAACGGCTGGAAGCTGACCAAGGAGAGATTCAACCTAGAAGTAAGGAAGAACTTCCTGACGGTCAGAGCGATCAACCAGTGGAACAACATGCCTGCGGAGGTTGTGAACTCCCCAACTCTGGACACTTTCAAGAGGAGATTGGACTGCCATTTGGCTGGGGTGCTTTAGGATTCCTGCTCAGGCAAGGGGTTGGACTTGATGACCTGCATGGTCCCTTTCAACTCTAACAATAAATAAATAAATAAAAATAAATAAATAAAAAAAATATGCTTGTTAAATTAATTCTTTGCATGTCGTCCATCATTTAGTTACATGACCGTGGATAGTTTTCAACGCGGTGTTTTTACATGGCCAATGAATTTTGGGTGGAAGCCAATTCCTTCAGATGTCATTAAAAAAAATAAGATTAAGGAAACGGATATAATTAGGTAAGTATATGAAGTTAAAGTATTGTGAACAGAATTGCTTTTTATGTAATAAATGTTTGACATGGTAGAATGATACATAGTTTATGATTTGCAAATTTCTTCTTTCTGTATGGAAACTAATAGGATGTTAAACATGACCTATTTATTCAACTAAAGATGTTACTTTAAAGCAGAGCAAAGAACTTGATTTTCTAGATATTACTAAATTATCTTTGCCCGTTCTGGTGCATGGAACTTATAACTTGGCAATAAGTAGCCACAAGTTCCCTGATTCTACTTTAAATTATTATCTAATATAAATCAAGAGAATTTAAAAGATTTGGGGGGAAAACAACCATTGAACTATTGCCAAACTAATTTTCCAGTGTTGTGAACTTTCAGCTATGTTTGCATTTAATATAACAATTGTCATTTGTGTGCAAAAGGACATGTCTCAAAATAGCAAAATCTTCATTTGCCCTCCCAAACTACAATCTGCATATAATGTCTGTTTCAATTATTAGGTGTCCTGTGATGGCAGGTGGGCTGTTTTCTATTGATAAGAAGTATTTTTTTGAGCTTGGGGCATATGATCCTGGCCTTGATGTTTGGGGAGGTGAAAATATGGAAATATCATTCAAGGTATGTTAAACATATTCTCATTTGTTTCCGATTCGTATTTGATTGTCAAATGAATGCTCTCTTGTCAGTAGCTAAATCATACATATTCATTCATTTCCAAATCTCTTAACTATGGATGATTAGAAATAACTGTATTAAAATAAACAGTATGTCATTATGATATGATTATTTGTATCTATGGAAGGGGATATCCCTAATACCCAATGTCTGGTAAATCAAAAGTATGTTATTATGGTTGCATAGATGATGCAAATCACTAAGCAAGATAGTCAGCAGACAAATGTAATAAAATAACATTTGTTATTTGTTTCTATTGAGTGCAAAGTCAGTGCACCAAAGCAAGAAAACTGAATTTCCCCTGCATATAGAGTATTATTTATAATTCTATGATATTATCTAATTATAGCTTACATTATAAAATCCTAAGCTTCCCTTTTAGCAAGACATAAAATTTCCAATAGTGACCAATCCCTCAATATCTACACTTCTATTTAAAAATTATTAGAATGCAATGATCAGTGAAGTTTTAATACATTTCAGCATGATGTTTCAGTCACTAAATGATAGACTGAAGCCTCACCACTGAATCTAACTAATTTTTTTTAAAGTGTGCAAACTAATATTTGTGCTCATTATAAGCGGTATAATGTCTGAATTGCTAAACAACCATTATGGCCATTGTTTTACTTCTGAAAGTTTCGACAAATTCTGAGTTGTAGAAATTAGAAAAGGTGTTCTATCAACCATGACTTATCCAAGAAATTGAAACCCCCAAGCCATTATTTGTGCTGTAAATACATGGTTGATGTAAATTATAATTTTACATATTCTCAACTTAGTTGATATGGAATTTATCATTAAAAAAAAAGACATATGCAGACATTAAGACATCTACACACTGCAGATTGTGGTATAAAATCTATAGAAATTGTATCTATTGTTGGCCTGATTTTATTTCATCAGGTTTGGATGTGTGGAGGAGAAATTGAGATTATCCCGTGTTCCCGAGTAGGTCATATTTTTAGGAATGATAACCCCTACTCCTTCCCTAAAGATCGCCTAACTACAGTAGAGCGGAATTTGGCCCGGGTGGCAGAGGTTTGGCTGGATGAATACACAGATCTTTTCTATGGACATGGTTATCACCTCATTCAAAAAAACTTGGACATTGGAGATTTGACTCAACAGAAGAAAATGAGGGAGCAGCTTCAATGCAAGAACTTCAAGTGG
Organism: Erythrolamprus reginae; assembly: GCF_031021105.1. Taxonomy (NCBI): domain Eukaryota; kingdom Metazoa; phylum Chordata; class Lepidosauria; order Squamata; family Dipsadidae; genus Erythrolamprus; species Erythrolamprus reginae. The sequence goes on from NC_091950.1 coordinate 180,550,555, forward strand.
TATTTGGAAAATGTATATCCTGATTTGGAGGCCCCTCTCATTAAAGCTGATGGACTGGTATGTTCATTTTACCAATTTGGATATGTGCTATGTGCTTACATTAATTGTGGTTTTAGCTTAATTTCTTTTCTTCTTATGCACTATAAAAATAATGCGTTAGCAGCAGCAAAATGTATTGCGTTACATTAGATGAATTTTCCATCAAGTTCTAAAGAGGTGGGGTGGGTGAATTGGTTGCTTATTATGTCACCTTGTTCCATAACACAGTTTTATTCTTCATAGTAATTTAAAAACTTCATTATGGACTTCTGTATGTATAGTATACTGAATCACTATCTTGAGGCTAACACCCACAATATAAAAAACCAAAGACATTGCTACTGGGTTTTTCTTACTGTCAAATCCACAAATGTACTGTATCTTGAGATTCTAATGTCAGTATGCTTTATTTAAAGTAAAACATAGAAAAACATAAGAGTTCCTCATTAGCCTCTGAAGGCCCCAAGACTCTCAGATGACAAAGAGGTGCAGTTCTACTTTGTCATTTGTTGATATCACATAGTTGCCAACATACATACAGAGCACAGCTAGTCTGTGATAGTCTTTTCCATTGTTACAGCATTGGGTAAGCCACAGATATTGCTCTTGTTTTTTTGTTCAAGTTCGGCTTTTTTAAAAGCATAGCTGAAAAAAATTGGATTCAGTTGGTTTCAGGTAAAAGAAATCAACATTGAGAGTAAAATTATTGAAAGGATCTTGATGACCAGTTAATATTGAAGTGTTCCAGTGAGACCATTAGGATTAATAGAATTGTGAAATTTTACTTATTTATGAAATTTATATGTCACATCAATCCAACTGGACTCTAGAGAACTGGTTCTCAACCTGTGATCCACAGATCCCTGGGGGCCTATAGTGTCATCACAGGGAGTCTGTGAAGCCTTGAACAAATGTTTTGATTTAAATCTTGAGGTAAATCTTGTTGGTCTGAGGCCATGGTTCATGACCACAAAAGATATTTAAAGGGCAGGTTTTCCATGTTGAAGAAAAAGGTTGAGAATAGAATATAATTCTTTATTGGCCAAGTGTGATTGGACACACAAGAAATTTGTCTTTGGAGAGAATTAGTTTCACTGAAAACATCTGTGAGTGGTGGATATTTCTGGTATCTCCATGTTACAGATAAATTAATTGAATGCAATTCATTTGAAAGCATCCTGTATGAAAACTAATTTTGGAGAGATTGGGGATTACATAAAAGGTGGAATTGCAGCAATTTTCAACTTCAAATTAAGGATCTCTTTACTTCAGATTGTGATATTGAGTTATAGTGTTCCCCTGTGGATAGTTGCCCTGGGCTCCATAAATTCTTTGCATAGTCTTTTGCAGATGGATATTTTGAGATAGATTAATATAATGAATTAAGGCTGCTGATATTTGGAGTTGTTACCAAAACTCCGATTTGTATTCTGTTTACATAAAAAATAGTAACTTTCCTTTACCTTATCGGCTTTTCCTTTTTAAGAGTGACTGTGTAGCATACTCTGGTTCTCCGTACTGAAGGAGCGGGTCCAGCAGTCACATGGGTTGCTCATGTCCAATCCGGTGGAACTGAGCCTAGTATTAAAAAAGCTTGCCGGATCCGCCCCTTCCCCAGAATTCGCTCAGTTCGCATATCCTGCGGTTGTATTGTGATAGCTCGTTCAACATTCGTTCAACATTCTAACACCTTCCCTTCGATCTTTTCCTTCAAAAGTAGTAAGACTGTTTATCCTTATTTGTTTTACTTGCACTATTAGCGCCAGCCGTTTGAGGCTCGGCTTTTTTTTCTTGGGAGAAGTTGCGGTTTCGTTTTCCCCCGGCGGTTTTGCCGTTTACGATTCCCGCTGCCGCTTGTGGATTCCTTTAATCCCTTGGCCTGGAGGTCTTGGTGCAAGTATTGATTCATTGATAATATATAAAATCATTATTGTATTATTGTTAAAGGGCTTAAGAAATACCTCCTGCGGAGTGAGACGCTTGTTCTAGTCTCCTGGACTTAGTCGATCGCTTCCCCTTTAAGAATTCTATTCGGAGCGATTTTCGGCGCGAAGGCCTTCGCGCCCTTTTTAAAAGTTAGGCCTCTCGTGTTGGCCTCCTGCCAGCCGCGTAGGCCTCAGTCCACCGCGTGGATCCCGGAGTGGGCTTTGGGACGCTCAGGCTTAATTCTCCACCGGCTAAGCCTCCAACCAGAGTGCCTTGGTTTACTTTAATTTAAGTTTAGGGGGGCTGGCCACGCTGGATTTGGGGACACGAACTCTGGGTTTGCCCAGATTGCCCTCAAGTCTCAGCAGCTCCGAGGCCTCGGAGCAGGATCCATTCCTCTTGGGAAGGCTTTGAAATTCTTCTCCCTAATTATTCAGTTTTTTGGCTCAGCCTGGTCTTCTGTTAATTGTCAGACTATGGCTACTTTTCCCAAGAGAGGCACAACTAAAGGTCCCAGAGAGGCCAGGCCTACAGGCGATGAGATTACTAGTATCCCCCAGGCCTCGACCTCCTCTTCTTCTGGGGCCCGCCCCTCGACCAAGGTCACCAGGGCTGAGAAGAGAAGGGACCTAGCCCTACAAAGAATCCATGACAAATCAGCAAAGCGTTTGAAAGTACAGGCCCAAGTACTCAGTAGTCAAGACCCCCCAGAGGCTTCTAGTCTGCCTCCTTCTGGGGTCCCTGTGTTATCTCTGGATGAGCCAAACCTAGACAGACCCCAGCCTAACCTATGGGGAATAGGTCCAGAGGAACCAGATATTATTGAAGATTCCCCCCAGCCAGGATCCTCCCAGGCCTTCAGGGATTCTTCTGCCATTCCTGCTGATATTTCTAGTTTACCTCCTGAATTCCAATCTATTTTTTCTGTGTTGTCCAAGGCCATTGATGCTAAACTCTCCACCATCAATGAGCTTCCCGTACCTCCTCCTCCTCCTCGTCCCTCCCGCCCCTTGGGTTCTTCCCCAGCGGTTAGAGCTCCTATTCAGGATGATTCTGATTCCTCTCAGGACGAATATGAGGATATGGAGGAGGATGAGGATCCCTTTCAAGGCCTCTCAGATGATGAGGAATCCCAAATAAAGGTTCCTTCTCCAATTACTATTTTTCCTTCTCAATTGTTCAAATCTCTCCTTCTCAAAGCTAGAATTTCTACGGGATTGGCGGCCCAGGAGAAACAGGCCTCCACATCCACTGATCCCCCGGAGGAAAATTTACCTTACTTCACAGAGGAACAGGAGGATAACGAGGTAATTCCTATGCCTAAATTGTTTAAAGATGCCTTACTTAAGCAGTGGGATTTCCCAGCTTCTGGGCTTAATCCCTCAACCAAGGACAGAAAATTGTACAAACTTTCCTCTTCATATGAAGAGCTCCTATCCTTTCCTAAACCGGATGAACCTGTCAAGATCCTTCACTCGGCGGCTGCTGTGCCAGGCGAAGCAGAGGAAGTCCTCCGCCCAGAGGACAAGCGGATTGAACAAATGCTCAAAAGAGGATTCACCGCAGATTCCTGGGCCATTAAAAGCTCGGCAGCGGCTTCCTTCTTCTCCAGAGCCATGCTTCTGTGGCTTCGCCAACTGCAACAGCATATTCCCCCCGATGACTTGAGAGGTCAACAAGACTTCAATAAGGTCTTTGCAGCTGCCCAGTACGTGGCTGATGCCACTTTACAATCTACTAGATTTTCTGCTAAGTCTATTGCAGCCTCTACAACGGCAAGAAGACTCCTATGGATTCGCCCTTGGCAAGCGGGAGTACGCCAGAAGTGGCAGTTATCCCTGGGACCCTTAAAGCGCGACCTTCTTTTCGGTGATCTTCTGGATCCACTCCTCACGGAAACCACGGACAAGAAGAAAGTTTTGGGTCCAACCACCAAAAAGGCTGCCAAACCGCAGTCCTTTCGTCGCCCAGGGCGTCAGCAAGACCAAGCGGCGTCCTATCAGAGATCTCCAGGTCAGTATTCCCCCCGCTTTCGTTCCCAAGGTAGGAACTCCAGGGGCAGAGGTTTTCGCTTCCAAAGGGGAGCGTCCTCTAACAGGGCTTCAAAGAAACCTAGATGGTAATTTTTCCTCAATTCCCATAGGTGGTCGTCTAGCCCATTTCGCCTCTAATTGGCGTCTCACCTCCAAGGACCCCTGGGTCATTGACACTGTTCAAACAGGTCTTCTTTTAGAATTTATTTCTCCCCCCCCAAAACGTTTTATTTCCTGCCCTTCTCCCAGGTCCTCCTCAGATTGTAACCGTATGAAGGAGGCCATTTCTCACTTATTGTCCATCAGAGCCATTCAACCGGTTCCCTCCGGTCAGAAGGGTCTAGGGTTTTATTCCATCCTATTTATGGTTCCTAAATCCTCCGGAGGTTGGAGAGCTATTTTGGATTTAAAGAAGCTGAACCTATTCATCAAATATAGGAAGTTTAAGATGCACTCCTTATCCTCTATTTTGGCCGCCATGCACACAGGAGATTTCATGGTCTCTTTAGACCTCACTGAAGCCTACCTCCACATTCCTATAGCCAAATGCCACAGAAAATTTTTACGTTTCTCCTTTCAGGGCAGGCATTTCCAGTATAGGGCGATGCCATTTGGCCTTTCCTCGGCCCCTCGGGTCTTTACAAAGCTCTTGGGGTCCCTGGCGGCCTATATCCGGGCGTCCCCAATTCACATTTTATGTTATCTTGATGATATTTTGATTCATGGGAACTCCCTAGTGAAAGTGAAATCAGACCTTTCTATCACCATGTCAGTCCTTCAGGACCATGGATTTTCCATCAACTTTGATAAAAGTCATCTCCAACCTTCCACATCCATCCTTCACCTGGGTTCCATTATTAATGCAGAATCCTCCCAGGTTTTTCTCTCTCCTGAGAGAAAATTCAGTATAGGGGAGTTAATTTCTTCCATTTTATCTAAACCTTCAGTATCCATAGTATCCCTATCTTCCCTTTTGGGGAAGATGGTGTCATGCATAGGCATCATTCCCTGGGCTCGCCTTCATGCTAGGGAACTTCAGTGGCTCCTATTACCCTTTCAGAGATCGGGGCACAGCAACTCAAATCGTCGCATTGTCATCCCACCAAGGGTTCGCAGATCCTTCAAGTGGTGGAAGTCTCCGGCCATGGACAAAGGATCCCCGTTCAGGTGCCCGGATCAATTTGTCATCACCACAGACGCCAGTCTATCGGGATGGGGCGCCCACGCCCAGGGGATGATAGCCCAGGGCACGTGGTCCCCGGAGGAAGCTTCCAAGCCAATCAATTGGCTAGAGTTAAGAGCCGTCTCCCTGGCTCTGAAGCAATTCTCTCCTCGCATCCCCAACCGGCACGTTCTCATTCTCACCGACAACATTGCCACGAAAAGCCATATCTGCAGACAGGGGGGCACGAGATCCAAGGCCCTCATGAGGGAGGCCCTCAAGTTAGGCCTTTGGGCGGAAAAACATCTTCGGTCGCTCCTTGCCGACCACATCTCGGGGAGCCTCAACGTCCAGGCGGATTGGCTATCTCGAGCAACGATAGACCCAGGAGAGTGAAATCTCCATCAAGACCTGTTCCATCAAATCAGCCTCAGATTCGGCCTACCAATTCTGGATCTCTTCGTGACCAATGCGAACGCCCAGCTCCCTCGCTTCTTTTCCAGATTTCCATCCCTGGGAGCGGAAGCAATCAATGCCCTCCGGAGCCCATGGCCTCCAGGCCTACTTTACGCATTCCCTCCAATTCCAATTCTCCCGGACGTGATTCACAAGGTCCTCACCGAGAGGGCCCGGGTAATCTTAATCGCCCCCCATTGGCCCCGCCGGCCCTGGTTCGCGGATCTCCAACAGTTATCCGTCCAGGACCCCTGGCGACTCCCCGTTTCGGGGGATATGCTGCGACAGGGGGCCTCATTCCATCCAGACCCGGAGTGGTTCCACCTCACTGCCTGGCTGTTATCAGGAGAGACTTAGAACTGCGTGGTCACGACTCCGATACAGTGGAGGTCATTTTAAAGGCCAGAAGGGGTTCGACCAATCGAATCTACGACCACACGTGGTCCAAGTTTCACCAGTGGTGCCTACAGGAAGGCCTATCTCCCCTGTGCATTCCCATTCACAGAATCATTTCCTTCCTTATGCAAGGCTTCCACAAAGGTCTTTCCACCAGCACCCTCCGGCGTCATCTGGCTGCCATTTCATCTGTCCTAGGGGGCCCTCGCAGACAGCCTCTCCGATCCTTCCCAGAAGTTCAGGAATTCCTTAAGGGCATAGCCAACCTCAGACCTTCTAAGGTCCACAGGTATCCATCCTGGGATTTGCCACGGGTTCTCCATTCCCTCACGCAGGCACCATACGAACCCCTAAAATCGGCATCCCTCAGGTACCTATCCTTTAAGGTAGCATTCCTGGTGGCTATTACCTCTGCCCGACGCATTTCGGAGCTGGCTGCCCTCTCAATCAGGCAGGACCTTTGTCAATTTCATCAGGACAAGGTAGTCTTGCGACTGGACCCCACCTTCTTACCCAAGGTCAGTTCCATGTTCCACAGAACTCAGGATATTGTTCTACCTTCCTTCTGCCTCCAACGAGACCATCCCTTGGCAATTAGATGGCACACCCTGGATCTCATTAGAGCGCTGAGAATCTATATCCAACGCACGGGACCCTTTCGGAGGTCAGAAGCACTTTTTATAGCCTATCACCCCAGAGTCATGGGTGCCAAAGTGTCTTCTACAGTGATAGGCCGTTGGATCAGAGGGACTATATCAAAAGCCTATGAGTCGGCCTCCCTCTCAGTTCCAAGGAACATCACAGCGCATTCCACCAGGAGCGCAGCCACCTCGGCCGCTTGGGCGACTCAAGCCCCGTTGGAGGAGGTCTGCAAAGCAGCCACTTGGGCCTCGCCAAATTCCTTCATTAGGCACTACAAGATTGATTCTTACGCTTCAGTGGACGCTGCCTTCGGCAGAAGGGTACTCCAATCCGTTATCTCCCACGATAGCAATTTAATCCCACCCTAGGGACCATCTATTGGGTATGTCCCATGTGACTGCTGGACCCGCTCCTTCAGTACGGAGAATAGGCGTTGATTGCTTACCTGAACGCCTCTTCTCGTACGGTGAGCGGGTACAGCAGTCACTTCCCGCCCTTGTATGTGTCTTCTTTATCTTCCTATAACCTTTCTTTCTCTAACAATAAGAGTTGAACACTACAGAGCTTCACAGCTGAGCCTAGTCTATGGATTCGCGAATTCTGGGGAAGGGGCGGATCCGGCAAGCTTTTTTAATACTAGGCTCAGTTCCACCGGATTGGACATGAGCAACCCATGTGACTGCTGTACCCGCTCACCGTACGAGAAGAGGCGTTCAGGTAAGCAATCAACGCCTATTCTCCAACAATTAGCTTTTGAAGGTGTATTGCCTCAAAAGATAGAGGAAGTTAATTTAACTGTCAGGCCAAAGAGAAAAATCTTTCCTAGTTGAAGTTGACATCAATAAGGTAGAAGGTGGTCTAGGAAAAGATAAAGCGGAGCAAAGTTATTGGGAATGGTTTATCTATATAAATAATTGAATCTACACATTGTGCTATAGTCTAGTTTAATTAATTATAATTAAAAAATATATGAAAGCTTAGATTATCTAACTAAAACCTGAACATGCAATGGAGGTCAATATATGTAGGTCCATCTGGTGATAATTATGACAAAAAGATTAGAACTTGGAATGGAGATGGAGTAAATGGTAAAGACAAAGATTTTATAGAATATAATGGGCATGCTTGGAGTAAACATAAGTTTTGGTTAGCCTTGTAGCAGGTTGGCCAAAATGTGCCCAAAATGATTACCACTTTCTGTGCCATACCATTGGCATTAAATGCTTCTGGAACAGATATGACTAATGACTTAGTTAACTCAGTTAACCAAAGCCATAATAGATGATAAGAATAGGAGAGCCATGACATAGGGAAGATTAAATGCATAATGTAACAAAAAATATTAAACAGGAATTAATAAAAGTAATTTATTAATTGATAAAAGTAAGAATAAGTTGAAGGATATAATAAATCTGAATGATGGTAGTCTACATCTACAGTTCTGTGGAAAAGTGAAGGGATAATAACAAAAAGGTAAAATGTATGTAAGAAGATATTGTATGTGCATAAAATTAGGAATTCAAAATTGGCAATAATTAGAATACACTTTTCTAAGTTTGAATTGACTGATTGCTAATAAGGAAAGTTGGCAATATTGAAGTAAAATAAATAGAATGATTAGCCGCCCCGAGTCCGCGGAGAGGGGCGGCATACAAATCTAAATAATAAATAAATAAATAAATAAATAAATAAATAAATAAATAAATAAATAAATAAATAAATAAATAAATAAATGGTTCAGGACTAACCTAATGTGATATTTTCTGAGTTGTTTAATATATTTATGGATACATATCAAACTACTTATTAGAGGGGGGTTTTGGATGACAATTTAAATATGTGTGTATTCATGTCCTCATGATAACGGTTGAGTATCTGAATAATATTGAGTGAATGTATAATGATTGTAGGATGTAGAAAGGATATGACATATGAATAAAATTAATGTATCAAAGATCAAGCAATTATATTTGACTAAGAAAGTTGAATTAATAGTTGCAAGTTATACATGAATGATGAAGAGGTGTAACATGTAGATGAATTTTTCTATATTTGTAGAATATTTACTAAAAATAGAAACAAAGGTAGCAAAATTTCAAGACCTACAAAGGCTAGTAAAAGGGTAGAAGGTGATATGTTGTAAGGCTCAAAAGAAACAAAAATGTCTGTCTGCAAGTAGGTGTTTCTGTTCTCTGACATAATAATGGTGAATTCTAAAGAGAAATAAAAAAGTAAAATGCAGTGGGAATAAGTTCAGAAATCTGTATTAAGAGGAAGTGCAAGGGACAAGATCAAATGAATAAAGGTGGATTGAAAATGAAAGTGTGTGACCAGTTCAAAAAAGTATATTGCAATAGTTTGGTCATACAGTATAGAGAAAGTGAATGAGGATTGAATTTCAAAATACAATGATATTTCATCTTACGAACTTAATTGGTTCCGGGACGAGGTTTGTAAGGTGAAAAATTTGTAAGACGAAACAGTGTCTTCAGAGAGGGGCGGCATACAAATCTAATAAATTATTATTATTATTATTATAATGTTTCCCATAGGAATCAATGGAAAAGCGATTAATGCGTGCAAGCCCAAAACTCACCCATTTTGCCAGCCGAAGCGCCCGTTTTTTTGCTGCTGGGATTCCCCTGAGGCTGCCCTCCATGGGAAACCCCACCTCCAGACTTCCATGTTTTTGTGATGCTGCAGGGGAATCGGGTGCTTCGCTGGCAACGGAAGTCCGGAGGTGGGGTTTCCCAGCGAGGGGAGCCTCAGTGAAATTGCAGTATCGCAAAAACATGGAAGTCCTCGAAACCCCACCTCCGGACTTCCATTGCCAGCGAAGCGCCCGTTTTTGCGCTGCTGGGATTCCCCTGCAGCATCGCAAAAACACGGAAGTCCAGAGGTGGTGTTTCCCATGGAGGGAAGCCTCAGGGGAATCCTAGCAGCACAAAAACGGGCGCTTCGCTGGCAACAGAAGTCTGGAGGCAGGGCATTCCAGTGGTGGTGGGTTGGGTTTGTAAGGTGAAAATAGTTTGGAAGAAGAGGCAAAAAAAACCCTTAAACCCCAGGTTTGTATCTTAAAAAGTTTGTATGACAAGGGGTTTGTAAGACGAGGTATCACTGTAAATCTCTCTATAAAAAAACAATGTATTGACAGGACGGGAAAGTACCAAAAATTATATATGGATAGCATTTATGAGATCTTAGAAAGACGTAGCTGAGAAAAACAAACCCAATGAATGTATAAATAAATATGTGGATTTGATAGAAACATGGATTGTTTGCAAATATATAGTCTTCTGATAGTTTGCAAAATGTGGAAAGATATAGTGAATTGTGATCATATAAACTAGACATAATTGTTTTTTAAATCTCATTTCATGTGTATCCATTTTTAATGTCTTTTGTTTCTTGTTTCTTTATGGTTTAGATTAATGAGTGAACCTGACCTGTAGATATGTATTTGTGTTACACAATGTCTAGAAGCACGACCTATTGGTGATATGTTCCCTATACAAATTTAGCTGAAGTCTTGGAAGTAGATGCTGCAGAATTTATGCGTTTTTCTCCAAATCTATATTTTTTTAAGCATTGCTTTTTCTATTATTATTACTACTACTCCTGGATATTTATGTATTACAGTGCAACATTTCTGACTTGAAATCAGTTAACTGTACCGAAAGGATAGTAGTTTTGTCAATGGAAAGTTATGCATTACAAGCAGTACATTGGGATCCAGAAGAGACAAAAGCAGGATGTTTTATAATTTCTTTCCCCAGAATTATCTGGCAGAAGTTTATATAGGAAACTGATATAGATCTTAGAAAAATATTTATAAATTACAAAATGGGAAAATGTTTAAAATTCGTAAGCCCTAAACACTGATCCTCCTTCAATAAACATAAAGCTTTGCTATTCTTACCTTCCACAATCTATATAATTTGTTACCGTTTATTTATTTAACAAATGAGATGTGTTGATACCAAGCAGATGCTTCAGGCATTCAACCTAGTTGTAGAACTGTTCTCTTCAAAGCCTTAAGGATTTCACATTTTCAATTTGCCACCACTAGAGGGCACTAGAAATCCATTTTATTCCTTTCTGGAATAAAATAGGAATTGTTTCTGTAAGGTCCCAAAGCCAAGACCTCCTATAAAACTATATTATAGTGCATCTTAAGGAGCTTTTAATACCCATTCTCCAGTTCCAAAGATAATTTAGCAGCTGTAAATGATAGTCATTGTAACACAAAAAGTATTATGAGTTCCTCTGGAATAGCGTTCTCAGGAACTACAAAGTGGAGCCATAAAGCTTTTTATGAGCTATGGGAGATGAGAGGAAGTTGTTTGGCTTCCTTTTTTTTACGACTGCTTCTTCTGATAATTTTAACATACTTCTTATTTCTGCCGTTTTAACACCCTGAATCCTTGGAATAATAAGGCAACATACAGTTCTTGCAGGACATAAGGCATAAAATTTTAAAAAAATCAATATCAGCAATCCTGTATGTCAACCTGAAGGTACATTTCTCACGGCTCTTCTTCGTATTAAGAGCTGGGGTGGTGCAGTATTTAGAATGCAGCATTTCAGGCAAACTCTGCTCACTGCCAGGAGTTCAATTGTGACTGCTCAAAGTTGACTCGGCCTTCCATACTTCCAAGGTCCATAAAATGTTGATCCAGATTGTTGGGAACAATATGCTGACTCTGTAAACCACTTAGAAAAGTCTGTAAAGCATTATGAAGCAGTATATAAATCTAAGTGATATTGCTACTTGGAATGCTACTCAAGTGATTTGCCTGAAAGGAGCTCCTCTGTGGTATACAGATGGTCCTCACTCAGTGATTCCCCTCATTTAATAGCCAATCACAGTTAAGACAGCAATTAAAAATAACTTTGTAGCTAATGCTTACATCTAGGACCTTTACAGCGCCTTTCTGTATAATGTGTTCAGTATTACAGTCCATATATATTGGCCCATGTAATGTCCTAAGCCACAGATGCACTAAGGGTTTTTCACTTAGCAAACACATCACCAAGACCAAGTTATCAGACCCAAGTTACAAGGACTACCTCTAAAAGCACTCTATTTACCCTGGACTGCATTCACAACTCTGAATAGCTTGCAAAGTGTACGTATTGGGATTAAAGTCTTAGGACAAAGGAAGTACTGTAAATAACAATAAAACTGCTAAATCCCATGTTAGAAAAACAGAATTAATTATTATGATCAAATATAGCTCAACAAAGAGGATCATAGGCTACCTTGCCTTGCATGCTGAAAAACCTGCATCATGAAAGCACAAGACCAGGGCCTTGTGGAAACCCTATTTTTTTTCCCACCAGACCTTCTGTTGTACATATCCATTAACGTTTTCCTACTAGTCTCCGAGTCTTCGGAGAGGGGCGGCATACAATAATAATAATAATAATAATAATAATAATAATAATAATAATAATAATAATAATAATCCTTGCATATATTTCATGGTAAATTATAATGGTATGAAAAAAACTGATCTTGCTCTTGATAATGTTCATCTTGACAAATTTTGCAGAACAAGTTGAAATGCGACCTGATCAAACAATTTGGAGCTCTTGCATTATAATAGTTGTCTAAATAGCAATAGCACTTAGACTTATATATTGCTTCACAGTGCTTTACAGCCTTCCCTAAATGGTTTACATAGTCAGCATACTGCTCCCAACAATCTGGGTCCTCATTTTACTGATCTCTGAATGATGGAAGGCTGAGTCAACCTTGAGCCTGGTGAGAATCAAACTGCCAAACTGCTGGCAACAGAAGTAGCATTCTAACCACTGTACCACCTCAGCTCATAAAAAAGGGAATTCTGGGATAGTTGGTATAAGTACATTTACCGAGATTCCATTTTTCAACACAATTATTAATTCATATAGGAGCCCTTCTTCTTCTAAATCTCCTTATTCTAAGGGCAAGGGATGGGTTAGAGTCTGTCCTATTATCCATGAACTCAAGATCACAAAAAAATTGGATATTATGAAGTGGGGGAAGAATGGATTCTTGATATTATAAGCCTTATATCTCAGCACTGGGGGGAGGAAGTTATATATAACCAGTCATTCATCTTCCAAATGCATTAGCAAGCTGAGATCTTATAACAGCAGGAGGTCTTACCCACTTATTTATATTTATTTTTTTGACCTTTAAAATAACAAATTACAGCTCACTTCATTAATCTGGAAGAGTTTGTTTAAAACTATGAATTAGTCTTGGTTAGACCAACTAATTTTAAGATAGAAGATTGCTGTTTCAATGGGTTGGGCAACCAAATTAACTGCAAAAGGTCAGCTGTGGATAATTCCATTTTTACCTGTCCCTGCTTAGGTTGCTGATAGATGCAGCAACAAATAGAAATAACTCTTGGAGATTCCCTTCTGAAAAACTGAACAATAGCATCTGAAGTAGGAAAGTTAAGTTTGGACTGCCAAGGATTAAGGAGTGTTGACAAGAATCAGAAAGTGCATTCAGAAATTAAAGTGCTTTTGGTGTGTTCACCTAAAACTGGAGATAGGAATAAAGAGTCATGATGCAAACTGTGCCTTTTGTGCCAGTAGCACATAGCAAAACTTTTATAATATGAGCAGGGATGAGGGAAACGAAGCACAGGAAAAGATGCCTTGAGTGAGAGGTAGACAGTTGTAGAGGTGACTGAACACTGGTTAGGTTCAAGTCTATAAGGTGATGATTGAGATAGTGTCATTTTTGTATGTGTGTGCTTATCTCAGCTTTATATTTCCACATAGAAAGATTGCAGAATCATTTTTGCAAGAGTGGAGTTAGAGATTAATTGCATAATGTAATAAGACCTGATTATAGCAATAGCACTTAGACTTATACACTGCTTCACAGTGATTTACAGCCCTCTCTAAACAGTTTACAGAGTCGGCTTATTACTTCCAACAATCTGGGTCCCCATTTTACCCATCTTGGAAGGATGGAAGGTTGAGTCAACCCTGAGCCTAGCAAGATTTGAACGGCCAAATTGTAGACAGCTGGCAGGCAGCAGAAGTAGCTTGCAGTACTGCACTCTAACCATTGTGCCACCGCAGCTCATCATGTTTGAAGTAAAACTTGTGAGAAAACTTGGAATGCTTGGGGAATTCTTCAGCATTGAACATAGAATAAGGCAGGGTGTGAAACATTTCCATAGTTGTTTATTTGTGGGAAACATGTAACAAGTGCTTATGCTAGCATTGTGGTTTCTTGTCTAGGGACATAAGTGTTTTTGAGTGCTGGTGGTGCCATGTTATTGGCTGGGAACACAATATTTGAGGTGAATGTCAGGTAGATTGCAAGATGCAGTGTGGAACATGTAGGAGTTTATAGAAAATTGACATATATCATTTAATATATCAAAGATAAACCAATCTTTGCCATGTTTAATGGGGAAAATGGAATGAACCATTGCAAGTTGTAAATAAATTTTATAAAGAACTAGAGGAAATAAGTGAACAGCTCCAGAAAATGTTTCCCAGAGATGGAAAAGTGGATAGAGAATTTTAAAATGAACTGATTGCTGATAGAATGATCTCCTTTTGTGACCTTTTGACAAGTAGAGTCAATGGGGAAGCCAGATTCACTTAACCACAGTGTTGCAGAATAGAGTGGAGTGGAGTGGAGTGGAATGGAATGGAATGGAATGGAATGGAATAGAATAGAATAGAATAGAATTTTTAATTGGCCAAGTGTGATTGGACACACAAGGAATTTGTCTTGGTGCATATGCTCTCAAACTTATCTTGTTATAAAATATCACATGTTTTATAGGTAAGATTAGGCTGATTCACAGTGGTGAACAATAACAAGATATCTCAAAACATAAGTTTGTCAAGAATCATAAGGCACAACATTTAATAATTGTCCGGGTATAAATAAACAATCCAATCTTAGTAGAAATCAGTCAATATTAATTGTAAAGATACAAGCAACAAAGTTAAATTAGCAGTTGCAGTGATTCACTCAACAACTGTGGCAAGGCCATAAAATGGGGCAAAAAGTCACTTAACAAATTGCTCACTTGGCAACATAAATTTCAGGCTCAAATAGTGGTCATAAGTCAAGGACTACCCATATATACTATCAGCAATCAGTTTGTTTTGAAATTTTCCATCCACTTTTCTATATCTAGTGAACATTTTCTGGGGCTGTTCACTCATTTCTTCTAGTTCTTTTATAAACTTTATTTACGATCCTTTCAGATTTCTTTTCATTTCATCCTTCTGGTAATACTTTTTCTGTCCTGGGAGAATCAGGCATACAAATGCATTTCGCTGGTAATAAATTGGCATTTTTGGTGCATAATATTATTCTTCCACAAATAAAATACAATCAGATGCAGATTACAGATGCTAAATAGTGATTATAAATTGTAATTGCTTCAACATTTTCAGTCAACCATTGTCTTTTTTGATATAATTTTTTTTCTGAATATGTGTTTCAATCATTTATTTGTTCTAGATTATTAATGTAGCATTGGATAAGTGCATCACTGTGAAACATTCTAATGTTACCTTTGAAACATGTGATATTAATAACAAGGTAAGACTGGAATTATTTTTTATTATTCTTAGAGGCTAAGCCCTTTAAAATGTCTTCAAAATACTGGATATCTTTTAATCCTATATATGCTATTAAGTTCTCTGCCCAGCTGTGATGCTTGTATTATTTTTAGTTTTAAAGTATCTATAACTGCCCTGCAGTCAAAAGAAATACAGTCCTGTCTGGATAAACCAATTGTCATCTTATCCAAGCATAAGGTATAGAGCAGTGTTTGTCAACCCTGGCAACTTTAAGATATGTGGACTTCAATTCCCAGGATTGCTCAGCCAACCTGGCTAGGGAATTGTGGGAGTTGACGTCCATGTATCTTAAAATTGCCGAAGTTGAGAAACCTGGATATAAAGGGAAAGGCAGATGATCTTGATAGAGTGTCCTGCAAGAATCTTTACATAGGCAAAAGGGGCTGAAGCAATTTTTAAGTGCAAAACAAGGTAACATTTAGAAGCTACTCAGGCAGACATTCCGCTAATTCACTGAACTATAAAGAATAGGAGGAGGAAGTACATCACAATTAGACTTGGAAGATTCTGTTATTGCCAGTCCCAATTATAATATTCTTAGCCTTCCTGTGGAGTTGATTTCCTGGTCAGACCTACCCAGAAGGGGATTACAATGTGACAGTGATTCATCTGGCTTGCATGCCCAAAATGGAATGGTGGCCAGAATTCCTTCTTCAGGCAGGGGGCTGAAGATCGTATCTATGCTATAGGATCTTTTGATGGCCTCTTTGAACACTCTGGCCCTTTCCCTACAAGAAACAGAAGGGGTGCAACAGTGAGGCTGATCAGAGAAAACTGAGCACAGGCTTTCAGAGGAACTTTAATAGGAGTAAGGTGAGACTAGACAACAGCGCCCTGATCCTGGCTGTGTGGCCTTGCATCCAGACAAAGCAGGGTTGTGCCCGCTCTCAAGTTTTCTCATGCTTCCTAGCTTTCTTCATTCATCAAACAAAATGAATACCCTATTGGTTCTTCTAGGGATATAGACACGATGGCCCACAAGGGGGAAAAAAAGGGAAAAATTGAAGGTGGGGGGGATGTAGTTGCAATGTCACAGAGAAGAGTTTTAAGAAGCTTTTTTAAATGTATTTGCCCCAAGAAATTTTTGAAAATGGATTATGAATTATTTTCTAATGTTTTGTTAAAGGGGGAGTAGTTGCATATTGTCTCAGCATAGGCAAACGTCGAATAAAATTAAAAGATTAGAAATGCTGAGAACAGTAGTATCTCTCATGCAGAAAATAAATTGATCAGATCATTTTTCATGTAACAATATGTGTATTTTGAATCTTATTGTCCACTTTCAACATTTTCCCCTGAAAATGAATCTTCTTTATATCTGTTCTGAATATGCAACTTCCTTTGTGTTGGGTGAATTAACAGTTGCTTATGTTTTCAATAATAATTTTATTAAAGGAAGGGACAAATGAAGCAGCTTATTAAGTTCATCCATAGTAAAAAAATTAACATTTTAAAGTGAATTTTAAAAAATAAATGTGCACTTAGTTTGAATAACCTACATTTTCAATTTAATACACCAAACATAGTTTTAATGCATTTTTAAAGTAACAAAAAGGTAAGTACCGTATGTACAGAGGGGGAAGGGGACAATAAAAATGTCAGTCTAACAGGGTGCCTTTTATTTAATGGATTACAAGTTTTGAAAATATATCTCATGTGCGCCTTTAGCACTGGTCTAACTGAGAAAGGAAATTGTATTATTTATAGTGAACCTTTGGTCAGTATTTGAGTAACCCCTGGAAAGAGCATCTTAGAGTTATCCAGGGCATAGTCAAAGAGAATCAGCTCTGTAATTGAGAAAACCCTGATTGAATCTTTATCTTTGCCAATTCTTTTCTATGTGCAGAACCAAAAGTTCAACTACACTTGGCTGAGGCTAATCCAACATGAAGACTCCTGCCTGGCACTTACTGATGCTGAAGGGACCCTGGGTCTGCACCCTTGCGATAAAAGAAACAATAGCCAGAAATGGTTGCATAAATCACTGGTAGCTTTTCACCCAGAACTCGTAAGTGCAGCTGTTTAGCAAATAACAACCCCTCTCCACTGTGGCTAAAGTGGAACCTGTTCAAAACAGACAGCTTGCTACATCATTTCCCTTTGTATGCCAATGACAGACAGGCAGACATTTGTTATTCAAGTAAGGAAAGGACTTATGCAAGGTTTACTCTTAGCTTTTTTTTTTGTAGGTAGAGAAGTAACACCAGTGACTATTTAATCTATCAACAGCTACCTCCGAGTGGTTCAGTGCAGCACATATCATTCTCATTGCACTTAACTCTTTACAACATCCCTGATCTGAACTTTAGACTGAAAATGTCTATGGAGATTCTCAAAGATGTCCCAAAGAGGCTTTTTCAAAAAAAAAAAAAAAGGTGTCTCTTGAAAAAGCATATTTTGAAAAAAAGGATTAGACTGAAGATTATGTTTGTTCAGTGTCACCCAATAATTAGCTTAATGGTTTAGCCAGGATTTGAACATGGGTCACTTTATTGCTAGCTTCACACTTTATTTATTTATTTGTTTGCTTGTTTGCTTGTTTGTTTGTTTGTTTATTTATTTATTAATCTCTCCGCAGACTCGGGGCTGCTAACAACAATAAAAAGACAATGTAAACAAATCTAATATTAAAAATAATCTAAAAACCCCCAATTTAAAGAACCGATCATACATACAAACATACCATGTATAAATTCTATAAGCCTAGGGGGAAGGGAAAATTTAAATTTCCCCATGCCTGACAACAGAGGTGAGTTTTGAGGAGCTTACAAAAGGCAAGGAGGGTGGGGGCAGTTCTAATCTCCGGGGGGAGTTGGTTCCAGAGGGTCGGGGCCACCACAGAGAAGGCTCTTCCCCTGGGTCCCGCCAGACGAAATTGTTTAGTCGACGGGGCCCGGAGAAGGCCAACTCTGTGGGACCTAACTGGTCACTGGGATTTGTGCGGCAGAAGCTGTCCCGGACTCCAGTATTACAAGTAGAAAGTCTGATTAAAAGGACATCCAAGTGAGTACCAAATTTTGTAAAATCAAACCTCTGTCAAAAAAAAAAGGGGGGGGGTGTTGGAGCTACATCTGACATATTTTAAGTTCTAAATTTTATTATCTACCAGTCATGGAATTTCTCTCCATGCTCCATTTTTAAGTGAAAAGTATAGTAGCAAAAGTAAATTTGGGACCATTTAATGCTGTTTAATGATGTCACTTCACATTTATTCCAGCAGGGACAAGTTCCTTGGGATATCCAAATTGGATCATTGTCATTACAAAACAAAATTGCCGAACAAAGATTTACATTCCACAATCACTAAAAAAGCTAATAGGCAACTGTCAAATCTATACCCAAATCTAATGCAGAAATAACTCATAGGAGGTTCACACTAAATACAAATAAGAAAGACTTATGCATTTTGAAACACACACACACACCTTCTCCCAAGTAAGATTTCTTTCATAACTTGATGACTTTAAGGACAGCTTTCTTGTCAACAATAGGTAAACAATTTGTAATTTCCTTCTTTTTAAATTCCAAAGCTAGGTAGGGGATTGTGGGGTTTGGTGAGCGATAACAAGCTGCACCTTTTTCCCCCACATAAGTTATGAAGTTACAGACATCTACAAAAGGGGTGGAGCTTGTGTTTTGTGGAGCAACACTGCTTTCATCATTCTGAATGATTCATCCTTCTAATGAAAGCATTGGAACGGTGGGCACATTTGTCAAGTTCCTTGCAATTTTCTCAGTAACCTACACAGATTTTTTTTTTAACATTGGACAAATTTAGCTAGGACTTGCTATAAATTACTCTGTTTCTTTAAATAAATGAGACAAGGGTGTGGTGAAAAACACTGAAGCAGGAAGAAAAAAAACACACAAAATAATGTCTATAATATCCAAAATATGGATTGATACAAAGGGCACCAAAAGAGCAGCCTTACAAATTAATGTGAAACAATATTTGTTGCATTGGATATGTTCCAAAGTCAGAACTTGTAATTTTTTTTAAAAAATATCTCATGCTGTAACAAGATTTTTTTTAATTTTGTCCAATACACAATGAGGGTTTTAATGGGTATATATCTATACACATAGTAAAATACATGATGAAGGTTATAGAGGAGATACTCATAGTAAAATATATCTAAGAAATAATAGAAAAGAAGATATAGTAATAGAACATATCAATGAAAGAATAGAAGAAGAGATATAGGAATAGAAGAAAGGTATAGGAGATATAGGAGAGCAATAGGACAGGGGACAGAAGGCACTCTAGTGCACTTGTACTCGCCCCTTACTGACCTCTTAGGAATCTGGATAGGTCAAACGTAGATAATGTAAGGGTAAAGTGTTGGGGGTTTGGGGATGACACTATGGAGTCCGGTAATGAGTTCCACGCTTCGACAACTCGGTTACTGAAGTCATATTTTTTTACAGTCAAGTTTGGAGCGGTTAATATTAAGTTTAAATCTGTTGTGTGCTCTTGTGTTGTTGTGGTTGAAGCTGAAGTAGTCGCCGACAGGCAGGATGTTGCAGCATATGATATTGTGGGCAATACTTGGATCTTGTTTAAGGCGTCTTAGTTCTAAACTTTATAGTCCCAGGATTGAAAGTCTAGTCTCGTAGGGTATTCTGTTTCGAGTGGAGGAGTGAAGGGCTCTTCTGGTGAAGTATCTTTGGACATTTTCAAGGGTGTTAATGTCTGAGATGCGATATGGGTTCCAAACAGATGAGCTGTATTCGAGGATGGGTCTGGCAAAAGTTTTGTAAGCACTGGTAAGTAGTGTGAGATTGCCAGAGCAGAAGCTATTTAGGATTAGGTTTACAACTCTTGAAGCCTTCATGGCTATACTGTTGCAGTGGGCTTTAACCCAAGGTAATACCAAGGTCTTTAACCAAGTGGGGATTATCTGTGATAATCTCTATAAGATGGAGAAACTCTTCCCATTATGATAAAACAACATTGGTTAGATGAAACACAAAAATTGCTCCTTATACTATAGAGATAGATGTCAGTTTGCATAGAAGCTAAAGTAATGAGTTGAACAAGAAGAGCTGGGTGCCCATTCCCCACTTGATCATGGACCAATCACATGTTCTCAGTCCATCCCACCTCAAAGGACTGGTGTTGTGTGTGAGAGAAAGATTAGGGAGAACCTCATGTAATCTGCTTTCAGCTATTAATAGGAAATGCAGGATATAAATGTAAATGGGGGGAGGAAGAGTATAAAACAAGAGCAGTGTGAATAGCTTACTTGTTCCAGTTGAAATACATGCATCCAATTTTGTATTAGGCTGTGCTAGAAAGTATTTTAAAGAGTCAATGTTTTATTGACATTATCTCATTCAGTTTCCTGTTGCTTTGGTACAAATTTGTCAAAGCTACAGTTTCAAACTTTCAGATTTATTTACCTTAGATGACAGCATAAACTGCTCACTTAGGATCCAAAAATTGTCTTTACCAAGCTGTTCTGATCCGAAAAAATGAACATATTTAGAAAAAGAAAAAATAAATTCTATTTTACCCTCCTTAGCTATAGGACCTAGAAACTGATATTAATGCTAAGAAAATGCCAAAGTAAATTAGAATGATTTCTCTGCATCCAAAATTGAAATAGATTTCGAGTATGTCAGTAGAGTCCTTTGAATTTTTTAGTGGAGAAAGTCAATTACAGCAATTAAAATATCTCACCATTAATCATATACCCAGTCTTGGTTATAGAGATGCCTTCCATTTATTCTTCCATCACATAGAAGCAAAAGTTATTGTCTTGAGTTAAAAGGCTTCCTAAAAATTTAAGAAAAAAAATTCATCCATTTATGTTGTCTTCATATGGAAGATATGGATACTTGCATGGTTGTTTTTATTGTTTGCTTTTCCTGTTTATTTATGTATTTAGGTAGCTAGCTAGACCGTAAAAACTAATTGGACACAATTGGGCACATAATTTCACCCATACAATTAACATTAGACTGAGGCCTACACCTTTATCAGTTGAGGTAAAATATTAAATTAGCTTTAATGGGAATTTTGGATGTTAAAGGAACACAGTATAAGGCTTATGAGAGAAATGCTGCCTAAAGATATCTCTGTCACAGGAAACCAAAGTATGGATTTTTTTTTCATATACAAAAGTAATAGCTGTTATTTACAAGACCCTTTTATGATTGTTTCTGTTGAAAATGAAGAAAAATCAGTGAAGCAGACTGTTCTTTGGGGGTAGTCATGACAAAAATTTTCTTCATTTTTCTTTGTATGGAAGGACAAAGAGGAAGAATTTATTTATCAAATGTGCATTCTGCCCCTCTTGCCAAAGATAAGTCAGTAGGCAGCTTCCAGATATTAAAAAGATACCCGCTTCCATCTTTCTGGATGTAGTAGAGGGAGTCTTTTACTTAGAAACGTAATTGACATGAAAATTTCCAGCTGTCAAGTGTAGTTGTGCCCTATTTTATGACTTCTTTGCCGCAGTTGTTAAATGAATCACTGCCGTTGTTAAGCAAATCATGCATTTGTTAAATGAATCTGGCTTCCCCCATTGACTTTGCTTGTCAGAAGCCAGATAGGAAGGTTACAAATGGTGATCACATGACCCTGGGACTCTGAAGCTGTCATAAATACATGCCAGTTGCCCAGCATCTGGAATTGGATCATAAATGTGAAAACAAGTTACAAGTCACTTCTTTCAATGCCGTTATAGCTTCAAAGAGTCACTAAGCGAACCTCTAGTATCAATATTATGCCTACATCTATGGTCATACACATGCAACTTGACATAGAGAGGAACACTGCCGGACATCAAATCCAATGGGGGAGAGACAAGTGGGATGCAACAATGATTATTTCTTTATTTGTAAAATTTATTGACTGCCTGTCTTACCTCAGGGTAACTCTGGGTGATTTCTTTCCATGCTTTTACAGATTTAGTGTACAGGTAGACCTTGACGATTCACATAGTAACCATTCAAAGTTACAACATCACTGAAAAAGTGATTTGTGACTATTTTCATATGGCCTTCACAGCATTTCCATGCTCACACGATCAAAATTCAGACCCTTGGCAACTGATTCATATTTATGACAGTTGCCATGTGCCAGTGTCATGTGATTCTCCTTCTGATAAGCAAAGTTAATGGGAAATCTGGATTCCCTTAACAACCATGTTACTAATTTATCCACTGCAGTGATTTGCTGAATAACTGTGGCAAGGAAAGTCGTAAAATGGGGCAAAACTCACTTAACAAGTGTTTCACTTAGCAACAGAAATTTTGGGCTCAATTTTGATTATAAATTGAGGATCTGCAATTAGCAAGAAATGAGTGAAATGCTAATGATCTCTTTTTTTAATTGCTAATACTGTACCTTGTATGTTGAAAATCCCTTCTTTATAGTTTATAGTTTATTAGATTTGTATGCCGCCCCTCTCCGAAGACTCGGGGCGGCTCACAACATAATAGTGATACAATACATTACAAATCCAATAGTAGAAAGTTAAATCAATTTAAAAACATTAATACATAGTAAAATCCCTAACTATACAATCATACACATTCAACCTAATCCATCATACAATAAGGCCAAAAACATAATAAAAAGGGGGAGAAGATCGTAATTATCCCCACGCCTGGCGACAAAGGTGGGTCTTCAGCATTTTACGGAAGGCGAGGAGGGTGGGGCTGTTCGAATCTCTGGAGGGAGTTGATTCCAGAGGGCCGGGGCCGCCACAGAGAAGGCTCTTCCCCTGGGTCCCACCAGCCGACATTGTTTGGCCGATAGGACCCGGAGAAGGCCAACTCTGTGGGACCTAATTGGTCACTGGGATTCGTGCGGCATAAGGCGGTGTCAGAGATATTCTGGTCCGATGCCATGTAGGGCTTTATAGGTCATAACCAACGCTTTGAATTGTGACCGGAAACTGCAGCCAGTGCAGGCCACGGAGTGTTGGCAAAACGTGGGCAGATCTTGGAAGCCCCGTAATAGCTCTCGTGGCTACGTTTTGCACGATCTGAAGTTTCCAAACACTTTTCAAAGGAAGCCCCATGTAGAGAGGGTTGCAGTAGTCGAACCTCGAGGTGATGAGGGCATGAGTGACTGTGAGCAGTGACTCCCAGTCCAAATAGGGCCGCAACTGGTGCACCAGGCGAACCTGGGCAAACGCGCTCCTCGCCACAGCTGACCCTCACAGCCTCCAGGCACCAGCACATCACTTCCACTGCTTCACCAACTGGACATGGGGTGGAGATGTATAACTGGGTATCATCCACATACTGATGATACATCACCCCATGCCCTTGGATGATTTCACCCAGTGGTTTCATGTAGATATTAAATAGCAGGGGGGAGAGGACCAATCCCTGAGGCACCCTACAAGGGCGATGATGATCAGTGTTTAACTTACATTGTGAATCTCAAAATTTTGAATATTTTTAGCAGGGGTTTTTTTCATTTCCTTACCCTTTTCAGCTTTTCAATATCTATTTTT
This sequence comes from Erythrolamprus reginae, assembly GCF_031021105.1. Taxonomy (NCBI): domain Eukaryota; kingdom Metazoa; phylum Chordata; class Lepidosauria; order Squamata; family Dipsadidae; genus Erythrolamprus; species Erythrolamprus reginae. The sequence continues at coordinate 180,574,302 of NC_091950.1, forward strand.
ATCAAAGGTTCTTCAAACTCATTTTTTAAGTAAGCTGTTTGAGAATAGCTGTGTTACGTATTAGGAAGCCTACTTAGAGTTAGTTGAATCTGAGAATATGATTCTTGCTCATTCAAAACTTTTCAGGAATTTATAATTTGATTTTGACAATTAAAAAATTATTTATTTATTTATTTATTTATATTTATTTATTTATGATTTGATTTGATTTGATTTGTATGCCGCCCCTCTCCGTAGACTCGGGGCGGCTATCCGATCCTCTTTTCATTGTGATATGTCCCCTATTATATCAGCTGAGTAATATTGCAATCTGAAGGGCAGAATCCCCTGCCCTTAAATTACTCATTATTGCAAAGCCCATATGGTATAATTTCCTTTACATAACAATTGTCTTTTAATTTTCATAGAATTTGCAAGCTGTGCCACATAGAGACTCTATTCCAAGAACACTGAGTGACAACACAGTGTTGTACACTTCTTGTCTAGAAGAAATTTTGTATACTTCCTGTTCTCTTATAAATGATGTATGTCGGGAAACATGACAAGAGTTACTTTGCCAAGATTTTTTTCTGGCACAAAAGCAATGGCATACTTTTCAGCATACAACCCATTGTCGCCATCTTCTCTCTTCTCTTTAGATGGATCACATTGTTTTAGAACACCTATCAAGAGCCACATGTTTGGAAATTGATCAGTCGCAGAAAATCCTGAGGGCTAACATTTGTTTTTCAAGCAATATGCATCAGAAGTGGCAATTTGAAAATTACCATGCTGAGTGAAACAGCAGCCAAGCAAGCTATGTGTCGGAGCTGCTAAGTCCAAGAATGACAACTCTAGAAACGGGAAGTACAAAATCAGCAATGTTTCTCAAAAACCACAATTTAAAAGCAGTGTATGGGGAGACCAACAGATGAAGAAAGAGCACAGCTGGTTTTACTGGTGTCATTCCAACCAGGCCTGTTACCTCAAAGGAGGCTGGGTAGAAATCAGGCCAGGGCGGGGGAAAGTTCAACAAAAAGGAAGTACGATACTTTGAGTATCTTTTTCCATGACAAAAAGTAAACTTAACAACAGAATGTTATGCCATGTTATTATGGGAGCCGTTATGAATATTTCATTAGTGTTGTCTCCCTCTTTTTCTCTCCCCCATCCCTCCCTTTCTCTCTTACTCAGTAAACTCTTTGGCAAACTTTGTAGTCTTAAATTTCTAAAACCTTCATTTCAAAAACATGTTAAGAAGGTTAAAAATGTCTTCCAACTCTAGCAGAAAAAGTCTTTATTTGCTGACATCTCCAAGAAAATGTGGTACAATCTCAGGCTGAAATCACTTGGCGGTAGAGATCAGAAGTAATTTTTTTTGGACGACCCTTTCTCTTAGAATTACAGCCACTTCAACACCTTTCAGATCATCCAAGATGGGAAGGAGAAAAAAGAGTCTCGTAGCTATATTGGAAACGGGATCACAGCCCTTTAAAAAATGATATATCTTTGAAATTTCTTTTTGGATAACTTTATGCTTTGGCTGGATATTCTATGCGTGTTTGTCTCTTGTGACAAGAATTCGTATTTTTTGTTTTGGAAACTGGACATAATGATGTGATCCCTTCAGAGGGATGACAAGCAAGCATTCCGCAGGAGGAGAGGGCAAATGATAGAACTGATGAAGTAGAAATATTGTATAAATTGAAACAGGATTCCTTCAGAATGTAAAGCAGCGTCTTATATGTCAATGATGTGATTCATCTCACTAGGCACGGAAAATTAAAAGACCACATATATACACATTGGGTAGTTCCTCCAGCACTTTGTATTGCTATCATAAGGCACCCTTGGATCGAAGAATCAGCCAGGCATTTACTATTTGCTAGCCAATTTGGAACTTAAGTGTAACTATCCTGACAGCATGAAGAGCCAGATGCTTGTAGCATCCAAACACACAGGGATTCAAGCATTGCCACATGCATGCAACTCTTTGGGTCAGAGAAACATTTTTCAGAAGATTGCGTGTTTTGTACTTTGGAACTGGCTACCTCATAGGTTAATATTCTATTAGATTTTAGGAGTTTTCCCAATCTACAAGATCATAGGAGTGGGATGTTCCTGATGTAAAATTCAAAGTGAACATCTCTAAAAAAAAAAAGATGCTCCTTAAGAATGGACCTCATTGAATACTTCCACTTTCAGCTCAGTCCCCTCTAAAGCAGACAATTAGCATTTACGAAAAAATAATCTTGAATGTTTCCGAAAGCAAAGTCAAATTTTACACACACCACACTATCTTGAAATAGTTTGTTATCTTCTAAAAAGACACACTTGTGTTTTTCATACGTAACTTGGCCAATACGTGAACTTACATTTTTTGATATTGGGAGAAACACCATTGAGTTATCCACCTATTATCTGAAGTCATATTGCCCAATAGTATAATGAAATTATTTCTACACTGTGCAGTTGTACACTATAAATATATTTTTCCATGTACACTATTTAGCACATGTGGGCTTAGCACCATGTATTTAGCACAAGGGGACTATGCCAGAGGTGGGTTTTAGCAGGTTCTGCCCAGTTCTGAAGAACCGGTAGTGGAAACTTTGAGTAACTTTGAGAACTGGTAAATACCATCTCTGGTTGGCCCTGCCCCCATCTATTCTCTGCCTCCAAAATCCCAGCTGATCGGGAGGAAATGGGGATTTTGCAGTAACCTTCTTCTAGAGAGGGGAAGAAATGGAGATTTTAATTGTATCCTTCCACTGTCATGCCCACCAAGCCACACCACGGCCACCATGCCATGCCTATAGAACCAGTAGTAAAAAAAAAATCAATCCCACCACTGGACTATGCCCTGGTTTCCAACCACAACTATCCCTAGGTATTTGTATGTGAAAAGAAACTCCTAATTAAGGACCTACAGCCAGTTTGGTTTAGCAGTTAAGGAACAAAGTTAGAAAGCAGGAGACCGTGAGTTCAAGTCCTACCTTCGCCATGAAAGCCAATTGGGTGATTTGGGCCAGTCACTCCCTAGTAGATGGATGCCTGACATTACAGCACATTAAACATTATCAAAAATGTGTGTTTCTCAGGAATTGGGGGTCTTGAGTAATTCTGGTCCTGCTTCCCTACATTCTCTTGGGTGGTTGTGGCTTGAGAGTGGTGCCCATTGTTAAGTTAAGCTGTTATTTGACAGGACTAAAATATTTAACAGTAATCTTCAAGGTATGTTTAAGAATGATGTACACTGGTAACTCTGGAATTAATTTGCTGAAACAGCTCATCAGCATAAACATTCTTATGCTTGTGAATTGCTCTGGAACAAAAGACTTAAAATTCACATCTTGTGTCTCAGAACATTGTGCTGACATTATTGTAATACAAGCTTAGAAGCCATCCAGGCTTTCATCAGTCATCATATTTACATCCGGTTATGAGATTCTTTGGTTTCTTAAGAGACACCATATAATATCACATAATGCTGACAACGCTTGGCAAAGCAAAGTTGCCAAAATATTGATTTGTCTAAGAGACATCCCAGTTTCATTTCCAAGTGTCTTTCTGATTTCCTTTGCATATCATTTAGTATTGCTACCCTGCAGACACTATCAAAAGAATTACACAGATGATGTATGTGATCTCATGATTTATCAAAAACATTAATTTCATTACGTTTTGTGTGCTGATATTCTATCATTCTTCATTTAGCCAACATAAAGAGGCCATACATAACAGTCACGTTGTATTTCACATCAGTCCCAGTGCATTTTCACTCTTCGTTTTCCGAAATGTCCGTTTCAGTAATGGTTTTGCTTAGGCTTTAAAAATAATTTGGTATTCTCTTTGTAGCGTGGGGAACATAGCAACATTATATTCATTTTTGTTTCAGGAAAGAGTTATCTTGGGCTCAACATCCGAATAAAAATTTGAATGAGCACCTATGATATTCCCTTCACTCCAAAGCACAGTATCTGATAAAATTAATATTTACATTTTTAAAAAATATGGCACAAATATCCCTTTACAATCAATCGTGATTTTTATTTTCATTCTTTTAACAAGCAGTCACATTAACATATTTCCCCTACATTTTCCAACTGTATGTTGTCTTTTTTGCTTGCTGATGAAAATTACAAAAATTCATTCCAAAAACGAATCAGGCTCAGAAATTTGAGGCCATGTATTTGGAAAGGATGCCAAATCCAACAGCTGTCCCTGCCAATCAGTGTAGAAGAGGAGAGAAAGAACCTTTCCTGATTCTCCAATCCCAATTCCTGGATTGTTAATATGGAAATAAAAACGAATAATCCCCCATCCTTACTTTAGCTCTGAGTTGAGTTGGTATTTACTCTGCCTGATTGGCTCCTGTGTTCTGCAGCATTTTGTGTAATTGTTTTCAGAATCAAGCCAAGATATAAATGTTCTCTAGGATTTGGCTCAGCCAATGCTTTTAATCTACCTGCTTGGGTCTCTTGTGCAAAAAGATTCGAACATAGTTGACTTGTTTGCTGCTGTGTTGATATTTGTGTTAATATAGTTGACTATATTCTTTTTTACTGTTTGAACCTATCCAATCCAATCTCAGCTCTTTAAAAAAAATTGCATATGATGCAATTTTGATGTTTCTTAACCCCCCCCCCCCCTTACAAAATAGTTCAATGAACAAATACCAGACTCTGGGATCCAGCCATCCATCTGGTATGGCAAGTTGCCTCACATTCATCATATTTTAAAAACTTGGCACTGAACATCTAAAAATATCTATAGATGCCAATACATTGTTAATACATTGTGAATGCAGCCTGCCATCACATTTCCCTTTCTTTAAGAGCTCAAAGAAACTGAATTGTGTTTGTGATAATTTTGCATTTATAAATGTCATGCCCAATAAAATAGATAGAATTCTTTATTGGCCAAGTGTGATTGGACACACAAGGAATTGGTCTTGGTGCATATGCTCTCAGAAAGGTAGAAAACAGCAGAAAAAGAACTAGTGGTCCATCCAGTTTGCATGGATAACCCCTGTATTTGGCCCAGCATAACAACAGCAAACCCCTGATCTGTACAATATGTGACAAACTTGGGCATCTTTAATATCTCTCCAAGATAGGTGTCAACTCTGAAATATGAATAATCTCAAATTGCACCTATAAACCTACCCTTAAATTGAGCTTCACTGAAACTGCAGATTCTCTGCAGTTAATTTCCCTTGTTACCTACAGGTATAGACAGAGGCAGATATTTCTCTCTCAGCAAAATGAGTAAATATCAGCTGCAAACTCTGCATTGGCAAAGTAAGAGCATCCAGCCAGTAAACACTCCACTCCATTCAATTTCCCTGACAAGGGATTGCAGGCTCATTAAAGGATTTTTAAAAAATAATCTACAGGTTATTGCTCGATTTACAACAGGTCATTTAGCGACCCTTCAAAGTTACGACAGCACTGAAAAAGTGACTTAGGACCATTGTTCATACTTACCATCGTTGCAGTAATGGTCATGTGATTTACATTTAGATGCTTGACAACTGACTCATCTTTATGACAGTTGCAGGGTCCCAGAGTATTCTGATCCCCTTTTTGCAACCTACTAATAAGCAAAATCAATGGGGAAACTGTGTTACTAATTTAAGAATGCCGTGACTTATTTAACATATGGCGAGAAAATTCGTAAAATGGGGCAAAACTCATTTAACAAATTTCTCACTTAGCAATATAAATTTTGGCTCAGTTATGGTCTACTTTGAGGGCTAGCTCTACTTAAAGCACAATCTTGGTTTTACCTAAGAACAACAACAACAACAACAAAAATCCTAGTGCATGGAAAATTAGTTTATAGAGCTACCATCAATACCTGAACAGCATCTATTTGTGCAATAAGATAGCATGTTGCATTACTGAATTTTAATGTATTAGTGTATTACTAAGCCTCAGATCAAAAGGTCATTGAAAATATGAGCCATTCTGTTAAAGTTTATTACTCATGATAACAAAGGTACTGATACTGATGCAATTGTTCTCTTTTTCACTGATCCGAGGTACTCAAAATGAACCCTAATAACTTTTCAGGGAGCCTTCAATATTAATATGTTGGCTTCATACCTCACACTAATCTGAATAATATATTGTTTGTTTCATCTTCATATGTAGGTCTGTATGCACCTAGCAATTGTTACTTCTTTAGTAAAATGTTTTAAACAGACTTCCGTGTTTTGTTTAACAGATCTTTGTCTGAAAAGCAGAAAGTTATCATCTCAATGTATGGGATTAATACATTGTGATCAATGTATGAACTCTGTCATTATTTTTGAATGAAATATAATTTGTTCTGGTTGTATATTATGCTCTTGGTGTTAATATTGTTTTGGTTAATAGATGCTCCTTGTTTGTTCTGTTTTGTTTTAGCTGAATTCCAAAGAAGAGATATTTTTTTCCTTTGGTGAATTTGGATACAAATTTGTACACATAACTATGACTAGTACAATGGGGCTTTTCATCACTGGGTGTGCCTTAAATTCCATTCAGGACATCCTCTGAAGTAGTTTTGAATGGTGTGTTGATGGATACAACTATTCTGCTAGCCAGGCTCCTCCCATCCTAGTTTCATTACTGGATTTGATTCTTAATCGTGCTTAGGTAGATTTATTCAAATCAATAGGATTTGTAAATCCTTGTAAATAAATCAGTGATTTATATATCTGAACTAACAAGATGTGCCTTAATGTGCAGTCCCCTATGACTTACATTGGAATAAATTTCACTAACCCCCTCCCCCAAAAAATTATTGTGGAATACAGTAGATACATATAAGAGATTAAATTTTCAAACTTGAGCACATATCATTTATATAAAACATTCCTTCCTTGATGGAGTTTGTTGATAATGTTTGACATGAAGTTTTAATTTTGAAAACTAGTATTAAATACAAAAATTGTTGCAATATAAAAATGGTTTGTGTGTTTTAATAAATTCTTACTGTCTCCCCATCTTAATTTTGCAGCACCCTGGATATTTAGTTGTTTCTCAGTTGTAACTCAGCATCTGAACTGCAGTATTTTTCTCACGAGTGATTTATTTTATTTTATTTTGTCAAGCGCATATAAAATTACAGAAAAAGTATAAGCATGATTGTGAATACATAAAACTTATAAATATGGTTATGTATACATGAGATGGTTATGAATACATGGGGACATTAGGACCATGAGGTAGGCACATTGGTATGCTTATGCCCACCCCTTACAGACCTCTTAGAAAAGAAGTGAGGTCAACGGTAGACAGTCTAAGGTTAAAGTTTTGAGGGATTGGGAAAGAAACCACAGAATCAGGTAGTCCATTCCAGGCATTGACAATGTTAAATCACTACACCGGAGACTGCTTCTGGATTAACACATTTATTTCAGAAGACGTAACGTAGACTAGTTCTCTCCAACAATCAACTCCCAACAAGGGCAACGACTAATCCGTTGCCCTATTTATACCTTTTCTTAACGCGGGAACTTTTTCTGACAACCGTTTATTTTTGGCGGCAATCTAAACCTAGCCGCGTCTTAACCAATCAGTGATTTTCCCTTTATTTCTTTTAAACGAACATAACAGACAACTCTGTTACTGAAGTCGTATTTTCTGCAATCGATTTTGGAGCAGTTTACGTTAAGTTTGTATCTATTGTGTGCTTGTGTATTGTAGTTGAAGCTGAAGTAGTTATTGACAGGTAGGGCATTGTAGCAGATAAGTTCATGTGCTACACTTAGGTCAGACCAAAGGCGACGTACAGTAGTAATACATTGTCTAAGCCCAAGATTTCAAGTCTAGTTGCATATGGTATTCTGATGCGAACAGAGGAGTGGAGGAGTTCTCATAAAATATCTCTGGAGATTCTCAGTTGTATTCATGTCCATGACTGAGAGTTTGAAACCTCTGTGTCAAATAGGGTTTCTTGAATGCTATACACCTTTGCAATGTTTGGTTCCCTAAAAGTTTGGGGCAAAGGATGAATTAAAATATTTTGCATGTTATTTGAAGCACACTGCTGGCTCATACTTAAGTGGTGGTCCAGTAAGACTCCTAGATATTTCACACAATTGCAGTTGTTGAGCCACTTTTCAGTGCCTGTGTACTTGATTCCTTGCCTCTTTTCTGCTTTCTTCTCTAGTAAAATACAGAACTCACAATAAAACCATGACCACTAATTGTATATAAAGTGACCCTTCTTTTGGATCTGGTTCTCTATAACACTACCAACCTTGTGTGTGCAATCCACAGGGTCAGCTACTGAAGCATCTTAAAGCTGATTTTACGAGATTATTAATTAATAAACCCAGATTGTTGATTTCTTCAACTCGGCTGCAGTTGAAAGCAAATTTCCTGTTTATTGAAGCCAAAGCATACCAAAGCTGATGAAGTCTATAGGCTTATTTGAGACTAAAATATTTGCACTAGAATACATGGAAAGTAACCAGGTAGACTGATGCTCCATGTTTAGCTTATTAGAATTTCATTTCAGGCTTAGAGGATGGGGACAGCTTTCCAGAGTTCAGAAAGAAAAGGTATTTGTACCAATCTTGATCATTTTATACGCTATTCTTGGAAGGGAACTCTCTTCAACAAAATTCAGATTTTAAGAACCTTGCTCTGTGCTGCTGCTGTGTGTATGTGTTTCTGTGTGTGTGTAGGGGGGTTGTATGCATGTAACAATGCATATATATGTTCATCTTTTTCATTATGCAACAAATAGTAAGTATGCCTGCTGAATATAGTTGGGACAAAGAGTGGAATATATTTACTTCACTAATTTGGAGAGCAAAGTAGACTCTTCATTCAGTTTACTTCTTCCCAAATATTAATGTCAATAAACCTGTCCATGCACATATGCATTTTTATTTCACACATAGTAATAAGTGTGTGTTCCCAGAATGAAGATGAAATGCTGATTGAATTCTTAGCATTTGTCTGGAGACAAGGATCATAAACAGAAGCCTACTATTTGCAAATATATCCTCTGGGGTCATACAGACTAATGGGGCGAATAAACAACTTGCCTTGGTACAATGAGGTTAGTGTTTAGTTTGTACAATATTGTCATTTTATTCATTTAAACAATAAAGAAGTGATTTGTACGATGAAGAGAAATACATTCCAAAACATGAAAAATAAACCCAAAGCATTATTTCATTTCTAAACTTCAGTGGCATTGTAACAGCTCCATCCCTGCACCATTTCACTTTTGTTGATTTATTTTTATTACCCTTGATGTTCAGTTAAGTGCAAAAGAAATTTAATAAAAATGATAAAGACCCCACTGGGCAGAGGCAGCTACTGAGCAGCAGCGCCCTCAGCAATATCAAAACAGAAGCCTCAACTCAGGCAATCGAAGACCCCATTTTGCAGACAATGGATGCAAAGCATGTTATAAAGGAATGGGGCTTCAATTGTCCAGATATCCCTGATGCTGTGCTTCATCATTAGTGAGATCTGCAAATGTAATAAAGTATTAAATGTATTAAATGTAATATATGCACACCCCTATCTATATCAGGGGTGTCAAATGCAAAGCCCACAGGCCAGATTCAGCCCACAGAGTGCTTAGATCTGATCTGTGGGCTCGCCCTGGGAACAATGAAGGACTGGCCTGCAGTGCCTCTGCCAGTGAAAAAAGAGCTCAGGAGGGCTGTGTGTGGTCTCCCCGTGCTCTGTTTGCACTAGCAGAGAGCTGCAGGAGGCTGTTGCGGCTGAAAACAGAGCCTTGATTGAAGAGTCAGGCACCAGTCAGTCGGAATCAACTCTTTATTTAACACCAGTAAGGACCCGAGAATACATCAACAACAATTCCTTATATATCGGCAGCTTACTGAGGTAAGGACCAATCAGATTACCCTAAAACTTCCCGCTCCCGGCTGTCACACCCCGCTGGACATAACCAATAGGAGGGAGCCGTTCTCTCCCGTTCCGGCTTGTCTCCAGGCACTTCCTTGTGTGGGCGGATACGTAACATTGATGGCTGAAATCAAGCTGGCCACATTCACCCTGGCTACAGATACCCGTCCCACCATGGTCAAACAACCGTGATAGGGGTCTCAATGAAATCGAGTTTGACACCTCTGATTTATATGATAGATTCAGGATGGGAAGCCAATATGTGCAACCCCATTGTGGATCATGTACATAACACCAAAAAGAAACAAGCCTAATGCTGATCAACAGATTTGAATGCATGTGATTCATCCAATTGCAAATTTAGATATAATTTAACATTTAACAAATTTAGATATAATTTCAACAATTCATCACAGAATCAAAGGTTGCGTCCAGATTTGTGTTAGCTGCCCATTCTACTAACAGCACCCTTCTTAAGTTGGACTTTGAGCATCTTTTTCTGTGGAAAATGAGTTGGTGTAAACCAGGGTGTCAAACTCAAGGCCTCTGAGCCAGATCTGTACTGTGGGGTGTTTAGATCTGGCCCAGGGGCCACCCTGGGAACAGTGACATATTGGCCTGCAGTGCCTCTGCCGGTGAAAATGGTCTCATACCCACCCAACTCTGAGCTCTGTTTTTTGCTGGCAGAGGGCTGCAGGAGGCTGTTGCAGCCGAAAACGGAGCTTGGTGGGGCTCAAAGCAGAGAGCTGAACTAGGCCATCAAGTGACATTGAGCTGGCCATGCTCACCTGGCCCTCCAAGGTCAAACAGCACCCTGATGCAGTGCTCAATGAAATCAACTAGCATAGATTGTTGTCCTTTGATTGTGCTTTAAATGACTAAGGAAACTTTCAGTCTGTAAGCAGAACAAAACATGTTGAAAAGAATTCCGGGAACAGAAAGTTGCAGTTTGTTGAATCTCACAAAGTAAGCAGGACCTTGGCAGCTGAAAGCTATGAACAGTAGTGCTGTTGCTCAGCTATGCCCAGTCTTCTATCTGCGACCCTTTCTGGAGTGTGAAGTCCTAGTCACTTTCAATCATTTTGAGATCGAATAGCTGCAACATGGTGTACACAAATAAGGTGAGAGCCATGGTAATGCAGTGATTAGAAGGCAATATTTCAGGCTGACTGCCCACTTCCAACAGTTTGATTATATTCAGAGACCTACTATCAAAGTGTTGGAATATTTTGTTTACAATAATAAACAAAATATATAATAAGAATATATAATGATAATATATATTACAATAAGAAACTGCACATAAGGGGTCTTTCCTTGCTAAGAAATCTTAATTGATTGGCCAATGCCTTGTACTGTCATTGTTAATTATTGGCCTAAACTTTTGAATTAGAAATGTATAGGAGATATGGGGAGCAATGGCGAACTCATCTTTGTATACTTGTGGATTGCAGCTCTATTTTAATAAACAATTTCCTGATCTGCTCACAAGTGTCTTCCTGCCTTTATTGTAGCCCAGCATGGGAACAAACGTCTTAATTTTGCTCACACAACTACAGGATCACTGCAACAGCCATAACTTTGAAGACTGATCATAGTTACTATTTGTTCATGGTCATAGGCCTGAACTGTCAGATGGGTGGCAAACCAACAAACAAATAATTAAATTTGATTGATAGATAGACAGATTCACTAAACAAACTGTTGTTGGTAAGCAAGGATTATCTGAATAACTATATGTTGCCATCTAGTGGTCGTCTGGGTTTTTGCACACTAGATTTGGTAGCTTCATTGTACCAATTTATAAAAAGAGTCACTAAAGTAACATGTCCTACTAAAAACTTTATAAAACAACCAACACAATAACTGCACAATACTTTCCCCATTCCTTCCACCATGACTGTGTAAATGTTAAGAAATCAGTTCACAGATCACATTAAATCATGATATTTTAATCCTTGGGAATTGAATGAGAGATACATCCATTTTGCTAAATCAAAAACTAACCATATGGTGGCTTATGATCTGTTAACTCAGTCAATCTGTTGAATACCTTCAGAAGATAAACATGAAAACTAGCATTCATAATTTCCCTTCATTTCTCAGGCGGTGGGAATAGAGACATAGCTGTTATGCACATATACTTGCTTGGTTATCTTAGTAAAGCCATTTCATGGTCATCTGTATTTACCATGTAAGGTGCTCCAAGTTCTTCAAATATGATTTCATGGTTGTTTCTCTCCTTGATTAGTTTACATCCATTGCCTCTTGTCCTGCCCTCAAAACCATTGTACTTGATGGTACATGTGTATAGATCTGGAGTTGATAGAACCCCGATGAGTTATATTTTGAAAGCAGCTGCCAAATAAGTGTGAAGTGGGTCACTCTCTTAGAAAGATGCTACTGGGCTGAGTTAGTATATGTGATTTATTAAGACTGACATGAAATGCTGATGAGAACGTATGCAGGATAGAGCTATAAAAAAACCAGCAAAAAATATACCCCTTGTTAAAACAAAACAAATTATAATGATGTACCAAAATGGACAGAACCATTTTGTTTGAAATGTATCTTTAAAATCAAATTAGAGTAAATTGATCACACTATTGACTTAAACCCTAAAACTGTCATTTTAAAATAGAAGTAGTTACATTGTTTAAATCTATAATCAAACAATGCATACTGGGCCCCGATCCAGCTACAATCAGTTGCATCTAAGTCCACTGAAATCAGTAGGCCTGAAATTAGACCACAAGCTCGTTGCAAGATGTGTAGATACATACAGTAGTACCTCTAGATACGAGTTTAATTCATTCCAGAAGGGAGCTTGTATGTCGAACAAATGACTTTAGACTTTGTTTTTCCCCTCCGAGATAACCAGAAGCAAGGATTCTTGCGCCACCTAGTGGACACTCGGCTCGTATCCCGAATTTGAGCTCGGGTCTGGAACAGAAATTTCTCCCCTCGTGGCTCGTAACTTGGAATACTCGCATGTGGAGCAGCTCGTATCTAGAGGTACTACTGTACTTGTCATCGTAAGTTACATTACATTGAGTAGCACTTCTTCCAGTTAAGTGTGTGTAGGATTGCAATTATGCATCCTGATCTTACGCATACGGTATATTTATTTAGAAGTAAACCATCATATGGTCAATGTGGCTAGGGAACATCATGTTACACCATTAGTCAGGACTACTACATTTAGTTGGATTGAAGCCACCAAAGACTTTACAATAACTTGATATTGTAGATGGAAAAACATCTGGAGTGGATATAGACGGAAGGGAAGAATCCTAGCAAACCTATTTGATTCTCTGCCTCAGTTTAAGAATGCATCATGGACTCAAATTCATCAATTCTCTGTTTAGTGTTTCCTTTCCGGATCTTTCGATAAGATATTGTGTTATAACGAGAATAACTGTGCCGAGAGATATCATTTTTTTTCAGGGGCCCTGGTTGGTCATCATATTCCTCAGTCTGAGAGACACAGCTGGGACTGGTAGGAAGGCCTTGGATGTTATTGTTTTCTTGTCCTTTTTTATGGGAAGCCACACTGTTTTCCTGTTGAAATTCATCGTCTTCGCCTTCCAAGTCTTCTTCCATTAGGCTCTCGTTGTCTTTTAATGGTGTTTCTTCTTTAATTTGATCTCTGGTCTCGTTCAACTGTATCTTTCCTTGCTCCTCCTTTCTTTCTGCAGAGTTATGGATGTTTTCATCCTGAAGCTTGGATGGGACATTTTCTTCCCCCTGACATTCTTTAGTACTTAAAGTAGCAGTTTCCTTGTGGACTCCTGTAACAAATAACAACACTCATAATATAGCAGTATTTATTTATTTATTTCATTTATTTATTGGATTTGTATGCCGCCCCTCTCCGTAGACTCGGGGCGGCTAACAACAGTGATAAAAACAGCATGTACCAATCCAATATTAAAACAGTTAAAAACCCTTGTTATAAAACCAATCATACATACAGACATACCATGCATAAATTGTAGAAGCCTAGGGGGAAAGAATATCTCAGTTCCCCCGTGCCTGACGGCAGAGGTGGGTTTTAAGGAGCTTACGAAAGGCAAGGAGGGTGGGGGCTATTCTAATCTCTGGGGAGAGTTGGTTCCAGAGGGTTGGGGCCTCCACAGAGAAGGCTCTTCCCCTGGGCCCCGTCAAACGACATTGTTTAGTCGACGGGACCTGGAGAAGGCCCACTGTGGGACCCAACTGGTCACTGGGATTCGTGCGGTAGAAGGCGGTCCCGGAGATAATCTGGCCCGGTGCCATGAAGGGCTTTATAGGTCATAACCAACACTTTGAATTGTGACCGGAAACTGATCCGCAACCAATGCAGACTGCGGAGTGTTGGTGTGACATGGGCATATTTAGGGAAGCCCATGATTGCTCTCGCAGCTGCATTCTGCACGATCTGAAGTTTCTGAACACTTTTCAAAGTATGCTAACAAGCAAGGCAGTTTAAGCTTGCCTGCCTCAACCCATAAGTTTACTAAGGCTCCCTCCTAGTAAGGGATTTCAGGATCACCATTTACTCATATTATTAAGTTTTGGTGTAGCTTTAAAAAAAACCTCTTCAGTAGACTTCGACTGGACAAGTCCATGTGGTTATCTAGGCAGCATTTTCAGAAGGGGCTCACCCTTGTCTTCTTCCTAGGACTGAGAAGGAATGATTGGCCAAGGATCACCCATCTGACTTTCATCCCTAAGGCTGAACTAGAACATGGTTTCTCCAATCTTAATCCAGCATCTTAATCGACACACTAAAACTGGCTCTACTGTACTGTACTACTGAATTGCTGGACTAGCCTTACGTTTCCCAACATCTGTTGGAGACAATCCGATCCTTGATTAATTTTACGTCTTGCATCTCCGCTAAAGTTTTGTCTTTTAGATTAGTCATTGTTTGTGGATTCTATACGGGTAGTCCTTGACTTACAACAGTTCATTTAGTGACTGTTCAAAGATACAATGGTACTGAAAAAGAAGTGACTTATGACCGTTTTTCAGAGTTATGACCTTTGCTGTATCCCCGTGGCCATGTGATCAAAATTCAGATGCTTGGCAACTGGTCCATACTTATGACCGTTGCAGTGTCCCAGGGTCATGTGATCCCTTTTGGCAACCTTCTGACAAGCAAAGAAAGTGGGAAAGCCAGGTTCACCTAACAACCAGGTTACTAATTTAACAAGTACAGCGATTCACTTAACAACTGTGGCAAGAAAGGTCATAAAATGAGACAAAACTCACTTAACAAATTCTCACTTAACAGCATAAATTTGGGGACTAATTGTATTAGAGTTCATATCTAACAGCCCATTCAGGGATTCCTTTCCTTCCTTAATGATGGCATCTCTGAATTAGAGACATGCTTCTTTCTCAAACTATTTGCCTTGCCCTTTGGACATAATGTGACAATCTCTTTTCTACCTATGCTTTAAAGCATTGTGCTAATCTGCCTCTGTCTGCCTTACGCTATCACCAAGGCAGCAGTATTCCAAATCTTTCTCTTATTATTTTCAAATAGTTTCATTGTAATACATGGTGGATTTGGGAACCTTTCCTCAACCTGATGTCCTCTAGATGTCCTAGACTCAACTTCCATTATTTCTAACAAATATAATTAGTATTAATGTCAGTGGGGATGATGAGAACCTAAATTTAATACTTCTGAAGGTCTCCTAATTAAGTCTGGTTAGTTTCAAACCAGGTTAGGAATGGACAAATTCCATAGTTGTAAACATGTATCTCTAAAATTGGAGCCAATGTCCTGCGCTATGCCTTTGGGTTCATCTGTGTTTATAATCTAGAACAGAGATATCAAACTCCTTGCCCACGGCCACACCTGGTTTAACAAAGGGGGGGAAAGGTCCCAATACGTCATGTGATGCCACCATGACAATGTGAGTTTGACACCTGTGAGCTAGAGACAACCAGCAGCCATCATTGCCATCAGTCAGAGGTGGGCTGTTCCTGGTTCGAACTGTTTCTTTAGAACTGGAAGCGGGAATTTCCACCCACTCGCCAAACTGGGAGCAATCGTCGGTTGGACACACCCTCAAACTGGCTCTAATGGTGCCATAGGCAGCGCCATTTTGTTTTTGGCTTCTGCACACGGCAGAAGTTGTTTGTTGCATCCTCACATATGCAGAAGCTTGGTTTCCGGTACTGCGCATGCTCGCACAGAGATGTGGCGTGGGAGGAAGCGAACTGATGGTGAGTTAAGTTAGAACCCACCCCGCCATCAATCTATTCAGAAATGTTAATTCTCAAAGACTCGGAGGAAGGGGACTTTTAACACCAAAGAAATATTAAGAAACATACCTAAAAAACTAAGTGGGCCATAATAAGGACAATGATTTCTCAGAGGTAATTAAGGACATCTATTATGGTATAATCGGTACTTTATCAGTAACATAAATTGATCTCATTTTCTCAACCACCCTGTCAAATTTTCCAAGCAACATGGAAAAACTTTAACATTGTAGTCATGTAGCTTTGTGTGTACTGTATTTAAAAGTGGGCCTCATAATTGGGGGTGGCTGGGTTTGATAGCTTGTACATATAATTGATCAGTCAATATAAAATGCTACATAAATATCTATATCTTTTTGTCCTGGCATTATTCAGAGTATTTAGAGATTCATGCAGTTACCTAAGCTTTTTATCTCCACTTTCTCATTATTTTTTGTTTGATTCTTTTGTACGAGTGAAGTGAAGAGGAAGGAAATCAATAGGAGATTTTCTTAGAAATCTGAAAAAAGTTTCATGTTTTATTCCCTGATTCCCAAACCAGAAAGCACTAACATTTTGTGTGATTCCCACAAAAATATAAGTCTGAAGATAAATAAGTGGAAACTTTTTCTAGGGGTGTTCACCCAAAGCCACTTCGTAAAGGTTTGATGTATATATGCCAGCACTGCAAGACAGTCTTCTTGTGCCCCTTTGGGACGCTGGATAAGTATGGCTTCTGACAGGCAGTTAAAGTGGCTCTAAATGATTGGAATGGTTTGCCAAGCTTAGTCATGTGAAAGGTGAATCATGGGCACTGATGCAGTGTGAAGGCTGTGAGATCAGACACTTAGCAAGCCCCGTGCAAGCCAAAGCCTTCGCTGAACAAAGTTAATTCAACCTGATTTGCAAAATGGGATTTGCACTAGCCTTGTGCTTTAAAACCCATGGGGAAGAATTAGCATGAAACATTTCTATTCAGTAGAAGATATGCCAGGAGTTAGCATACACCTGATAATTTTGAAAATCTCCATGTTTAGAAAGAACTATTTGTTTGTTTGTTTGTTTGTTTGTTCGTTCGTTCGTTCGTTCGTTCGTTCGTTCATTCATTCATTCATTCATTCATTCATTCATTTATTTATTTATTTATTGGATTTGTATGCTGCCCCTCTCCGTAGATTCGGGGCGGCTAACAACAGTAATAAAAAACAGCATGGAAATCCAATACTAAAACAACTAAAAAACCCTTATTGTAAAATCAACTGCAATCACTTTGGGATAAACAGAACAGGGAAGATACTTAATGCCAGTATCCCGCTAGTTTCAGCTTTGTATTTGATGTGGCTATCTTCCCTTAACAGAGAGATTATAAAGAGCTTGAAAATAAACCAGGACTATCTCTAGACATAAACCATCAATAGATGGCAGAGTTGGTTAGTGGAATATTTAATAAAAGGCAGCTCAGGTTGCAGAAAACACACAGAAAGAAAAGAGCTGAACTTTCAAAGAGATTCCATCTTCGTGATCTCACATTATAATCCATGAGGGTTGGAGAGTCCTATCACAATTTCCAAAATTTTATACTCTCAGCTCGTAAGTCTTCCATTAAAATGTATCGTCAAAGTCTGTATGATTTTTACTTCCTTGCCTTCCTCTAATGGGCTTGATCCTTACTTTAAGCCAAATAAAAATGCATAGAGATCAATGGGGGGGGGGGAGATGTACCAATCTGCAGAGTTATCAAGACAGACCTTGGATTTGTACATAATGCTACCCCGGAAAGTGATGGGTTTGGCTTGGCCTCTTGCTTCTTGCCATTGCTGCCTTATAGTGAGTCAGCTCAAAAATGCTGTCGCAAGCTAGCTAGAATTTTCCAGCCAACATTTATTGGTTCATTTGGGACTGGATAGAAGTTGATAAAATAAACGGAGCTCTCCTGTTTCCTATTCTTTGGTGTATTCCTTTCTGTATAAATGAACCAAATATTCCTTAAATTCAGGAAAGCAATGGGCATGGGCTTCAATAAACAAGTGGTCAATCATCTGGTTTTTAACTATTTCATCTTCAACGCTCTCCTGATAAGCATTTTCTCATTCAAGATATTCCCTTCCAAGGTTAATCATGGCTTTTGCAGATCACCTTAACCAAAACTGCAACAACAGGCAAGAATTAACTGTTCCCATGACTGTTTGATTCTGCCACTCTCTCATATCTCTATGGCAGCTATTTCCACTAAGTCCATGACTGGCCCCTAACCAAGGAGAGAAAAAATGTAGACTACTAATCTATTTCTGTAAGAAGCCTTTCTCAACCTGGATCCATTCAAATGTGTTGAATTACTAACCCCATATATTCAGTTCTGCTTGGCCACTGAAAAGAGCCCTTGAAATAATATTGGCTTTAGAGATGCTGTTAGACAGCAAAATTAAGACTATAGTAAAGTCCTCATACTTTGATGGAGCATAGTTATAATTAATTTAAATCTGAAGCATGGTAAACATGTTAAGTAACCTATTAAAATAAATTTGAACCCACTGTCTAAAACTCAAATTAGATCATGATGCAAGTCACAATATCCATAACGTTTCTTTACTTCCAAAAACTAAGTGTACTTCTCACCATCTCTGGATTTTTCTTCACAGACTCTAGATTCCTGGTAAATGAGACAATTTTTTTCTTCACTTTTTCCTTCTGGCTTTCCTTGAAAAGATATAAAGTATAAAAGTGATATTTCCCTAAAAACAAAGCTTGATGATTATAACTTGCAGTTATGAATCCCTCACCATACAATTCAGCTGGGACTCTAAGTAAACTGAATTTGCAATTAAGTAAAGTCAATTAAAATTATCAGCCTGGGGCAAAATTCAGCCAAAATACAACTCTTTTACATCAGGCTACTTTCAACAAGAACATGTAGTACAGAAGATTACATTTCTTCAATTTGAAATAAATAAGAATTAAAAGTACGTAATTTTATCTAGATCTTATTTAAAATCAGGAATGTATTTGTTTATTTACATTCTTTTTAAAAGCTCAGAAGATTTTTTTAATATCCTTTGAAACCTTGGGTTATTATTTTTTCAAATCTTAAAAAATTTAACATTTGTTAAAAATTATGCTACTGAAATGTGATGCAATAAAACAAAAGACAAATTCATCCCCCCCCCCTCTAAAGCTACTAGAAAGAACAATTTTGCCAATGTCACTTTACCTTGAAGTTCTTTTGTAGCATTTGAAATCTGGTGTGCCGTATTCTCTGCCAAATGTTTGGCACCTTCTTGATTTTCTTCTATAAAGGGAGAGCCGGGATTAATCTCTGTAATTTCATACTGACGTATCTCAGAAGAATTAGCTAGTTGATCAATAATATCAATGACCTGGAGCTGAGGTTTTTCAGAAGACATGTTTCCATTAATACTGGTCGGCGCTTGGATATCTTCTGTCATGATTACAGTAATGTCCAGTTGCTTTCTTGCAGGTTTGTATCCAATGACAATTAAAAATCCTGTAATTATTGCAATATTCAAACAAATTGTTCTGTATAGGTTTGTGTGTGTTTATTGAATAAAGAATTGTTGAAGAATCAGCAAGCTTCCCTTCCCTTCAAGTTGTTGTTGTAACCAAATTAGGGAATAGATTTGTCTTGGGTTTGTCCGAGCGTTCCTTACAAAAAAGCCAGCCAATCAGTAGCTCTCCTGTCACTTAGCCTTTCTCTTGCATAATAAATGCACTATTTTCAATTTACATAAACAAACAATCTACAAGCAACAAAGCTTTTTGTGCTGGTATGTAAAGCTGAGCTTTCCCCCTATCAGCCCCGTTGAAATAAGCAGAGATTTTTGTCCATCTACCATAAAGCTTCTTTGTCCGCTCGCCTTGAAACAAGAGTGTGATTGTCCCAACCTTTTAATCTGCACCAAGTGACCACCTTGAGACACAGTACTGCAGTATAAACAGATTAACATTCCCCAATAGGTTCCGGTTAAACCTTGATACCCTCCTGGGTCAGACAAAGAATTCATTTGACATTTGTGAAGGAATAAAGGTGGGCACTGGGTAATCTTGCATGTGATTGCATCACTTTTTTCAAGATGTGTTAATCCAAGTACAGTGTATTCTTCTCTCTTTCCCTCTGCCCCATTTTCAACCTGGTAATAAAAAAGTTAAAATAAAGTCTTACATATGGTAATAATACCCTTGGGGGGGGGGGGGGGAAGGGGGAATGAATGTATTGAAAAAAGTAGCCACAAAGTAAAGTTCTGTTGTTGATGATGTCAAAGGAGACACTTTTAGGATTGTTGAGTCAAGGCAGCAAAAGGAAGATTACCAATTAGTGACACAACCAAGCATGGGCTGTTGGGGGTTCATATTCCTGGCTGGCCCTGCCCACCCCACTCTGCCCCTCCCAGGAGTCCCTATGTGGCCTGTTTTGGATGCAGGTAAGTGCAGGGTATGCGTGGAGGCTGATGAGAGTAGAAAATGGGTCTACTGAAAATTTCCAGCCTCCAGAGGGCTTCTGGAGCCTGGGGAAGCCATTTTCACCCTCCCGGAGGTTCAAAGAAAGCCTCTGGAGCCAACACCGAACTCCTTGCTGAAATTTTTGCATCCAACCCCTGAACATAACTGTTAAGTAGGTCTTGAAGATCTGTCTTCAATTCTATTTCTCCATTTTCTTAAATGTTTTAATGAGTTGTTTGAACACAGAGATCAAGGAGGCCACCAAAGTGTTCTGTCTGAGTTCCCCCAGATGCCAACACCAACTAAAAAGAGTAACCAGACACGCTGATAAAAAGCAAAGTCATATTATATCTTTGAAAACAAACACAGATAACAAAAACTGTTCTTACAAACTGGAATGCTATGAAGCTTCACAGAAGAGTCACGACAGCCAGACAATACAACAGGCTTCTTGCTGGCACACACACCACTGTAGATAATAAAACCCACGCCTCCCCCAAGTTTTCAGCCTTCGAGGCCACAAGCCAGAATCAGAGATGCCAAGGATCGAAGCAAGGTCACAGGACTCCCAAAAGATAACTCTCCACAATACAGGAAGGGCGGGTCTGTCTTTTCAACCTTTCTGAGGAGAACCACACCCAAACCCAGCTGTTGCCTATTAGGGATGGAAATACCTGGCTAATTGTCCCCTTCGTTGTGCTGCCCTTCTCTGCCTCATATCTATGATGGCTTGTGCGTTCTCATCTAATGATTCCAGGCTACTCACTGGGGAGAGCTCCCCCCTGGGGGTCTCAGGCTGTTCTCCCTCCTCCTCGTCCTGATATTCCTCTTCCCCGTCTGCCTGGTCCTCCTCCTCGTCCTGTTCCTCGTCCTCCCCCTCTGAGCATGGAGCCGGCAGAGTTCCAGCTGTTCCCTGAGGAGCCTCAGACTGAATCACAACACAAAGTGTCTTTCTTCCATCCCAGGGCCTAGTTGATAATATCAAAAGACTGATTTACAGCATTGCTACACCACAAAGCCTCAAATGGGTCTTTTAACACACTGTCATGGGACAAACTGGCCATTTATTTATATATCAAGTTTGAAGGTCACCCATCTTATTCATAGAATAACTCTGGGCAATGTACAATTAAACATATGGGTCAACATAGGTGTATTGCACAGGACAGAACAACATTGTTCAAGAGAATAATTTGGGAGTCTTCAGCATCTACTTCTTGAAATGATTGCCTTATTCTGCCTAAGATTACAGCTCTCCCTGTCTTCAAGCCATGATCTTTCTTTGGTACTGAAACAGATACAAGATTTGTTAGCAGGGAAATTGGTGTATACATAAATATAGGATAAGTGGATAATTTTCTCTAGACATTGGAGTGAATTAGTTAAGTAATGGTCCATTAAGTCTACCTTGATTCCTGTTAACCACAGGGATAAGTCTATGCAGTTTTCGAGACATAAATTGCTAAAGCCTTCTTTTTAAATGCAATGATTTGCTGAAAATCAACAAGCAAGGCAAGACTAAAAAGTCTCCTGGTTTCTAAGAAAACTGTTTATTACTAGAAACTTAACCCAGAAAGGACTTTACTTTATTATCATACCATTTTCCCCTGAAGTATTATATAGGTTTTTTGTTTGTTTGTTTGTTTGTTTGTTCGTTCGTTCGTTCGTTCGTTCATTCATTCATTCATTCATTTTGCTTACAACATGTTAGCAATAGCACTTTTTAACAGAGCCAGCATATTGCCCCCACAATCTGGATCCTCATTTTACCCACTTCAAAAGGATGGAAGGCTGAGTCAACCTTGAGCCGGTGATGAGATTTGAACGGCTGACCTGCAGATCTAGCAGTCAGCTTTAGTGGCCTGCAGTACTACACTCTACCCACTGTGCCACCCCGGCTCATATCATCATTAACTTCAGACCGTATAGTGGTGATGTTTAATTTTTAGATTACATGAATAAATGAGATTTGAACCGTTGACCTGCAGATCTAGCAGTCAGCTTTAGTGTCCTGCAGTACAACTCTCTATCTGCTGTGCCACCCCGGCTCATTGGATCCATTGGATCCAGGCTTAGAATATTATCAAAGCAACTTCTTGAGGCTACAGATCAGGTATCTATTTGTAGCCCTCAATTCACTACTCAGCCAAAACGATGGATGGCATCTCCTACATGAAGTATGAAAATAAGTGCTTTTAAGAGATAAACTCTGGAATAGTGAAAACATATCCTTGTAGAAACACATTAAGTAAGAAGCGGCAAATTTATTTAAGTTGCAAATACAAAGAGATAGGAAATTAAGGAATAATGAATATTTTAATTTAAAAAGTAAGCATTTCTAGGTTTTCTAGGTCTGTGTTGCAACAACACTGTTCTATTTGTCTTTTGTTTCAAAGATCTAAAATTTAAATGATATTACGGAAGCTAAGGGAATATTTCTGATAGCCATTAAAGGTCTATTTTCTCCAACAGTCTGATTTCTTTTCTGGATAGCTCTGCTGTTAGCAGCAGCACCTGCTAGTGAAAACAATGCACATTTTTTCCACTGATGCAACAGATGGCAGCAGTTAGCTGATGTTAGCTGATATCAAAAAGCTAATCAGAGTTAGATTTGAAGGGGAATCCCAGGACTGTAGATTAGACAGGGAAGTCACCACCAAGGTAGGAAGAAAACACTGTCAACCAGAGTTCATACTGTAGCCAAGAAAGCTATAAGGACTATATGGAATCACTTGGGGCAAGTCTGATTCAAGTGAGATTTTATTTGGAAAAAACAAAACAGAATGACTGAGTTGTCTTCTAAACAAGTACTGTAGAACAAAGCAAATCTACAAAGCATGTCTATATTGAATATTCTGATGTTCCTGCCATTCTAGGATCATCCATTAAGACCCAGATTTCATCACTGATTAATAAGACAAACAGACAAATTATTGAACATCAATGATTGATCAAAACACCTTTGCAACAATTCACAGGCCATGCTCAAATATATGTCTTTCAACAGCAGCGGATTCCTACAGCTGCCTTCTTTATTCAGCGATCAAACAGGAGAAGAAAAAGTCCTGCTTTCCAGGGCATTAAGAAAACCTAGCCTCAGGGGAAGGAAAGGTCAGTTTGCTTGTGAAAATCTACCAGTAGATGACAAAATGAATA
Source organism: Erythrolamprus reginae (assembly GCF_031021105.1). Lineage (NCBI taxonomy): Eukaryota > Metazoa > Chordata > Lepidosauria > Squamata > Dipsadidae > Erythrolamprus > Erythrolamprus reginae. The sequence continues at coordinate 180,598,016 of NC_091950.1, forward strand.
GTGGGGTTGTTGTTTTTCTTCACCTAGCATCCTTATGGATTGGTGTTTCTTCAGAGTACCACTGAAGAGCAAGCATCTGGGAAGACAAATGAAAAAAATTGAAAGAAACTACTTCCTCACCTCCTAAATCAGTCAAAAAGAATTCATTGGAACTCTAACTTAGAGGTAATGTTTAATATACAAAGACCTTTGGTTATTTTATCATTAATAATTGTGCATGTACCCTGTTTCCTCCAAAATAAGACATACCCTGATAATAAGCATGGCAATCAATAAGGACAAGTGCTTTTGAGTGCATGGCAATAAGGCTAAGTGCTTATTTCAAGGTTCAAAAAAATATAAGACAGAATCTTATTTTCAGAGAAACATGGTAATATCACAGAACAGCTGGAAATAGCAATAGCAATATTTGTTTGTTAATTAGTTAGTTAGTTAGTTAGTTAGTTAGTTAGTTAGGTAGTTAGTTAGGTAGTTAGTTAGTTTGTTTTGTCAAGTACGTATTGGTAGTATCAGTGAAGGGCTACCAAAATTTTTACTACCACACTGTGGGCATGGCTTATGCAGGACGCCCTGCATTTTCCTTCAACATCTTTCAGTGCAAATTGGGGGCTTTGGGCTGGAACTTCATTTTTACTACCCCTCTGCATTCCCCCCTGTCCGGGGAGCAGTCCACCCCTGGGTAGTATACAAAGATATAACAGTGTTTATATAAATGATACTAGTAAGAGAGAAACATTAGGACAGGAAATGGAAGGCACACTGGTGCACTTATGTTTTGGGGATTAGGTGATGATACAACCGAGTCTGGTAATGAATTCCATGCATTAACTACTCGGTTACTAAAGTCGTATTTCATGCAGTCAAGTTTGGAGCAGTTTGTGTGCTTGTGTGTTGTTGTGGTCGAAGCTGAAATAGTCATTGACAGGAAGGACATTGTAGCAGATGATTTTATGGGCTATGTTTAGGTCGTGTTTAAGGCGATGTAGCACTTAGACTGCTTCGTTATGCTTTACACCCCTCTCGGAGCCGTTTCTGAGTAGAATCAGCATATTGCCCCCAACAATCTGGGTCCTCACTTTACCCATCTCAGAAGAATTGAAAGCCAAGTCAAACTTGAACCAGCCAGGGACAAACTGCTGGCAGTGAGCAGAGTCAGTCTGCAATACTGCATTTTAACCACTGTGCCACCACAACTATCTAATACTGAAGATAATTAAAACTACCTTGAACTAAAATGGGGCTCTTTTTTTTAAAAAAAATCTTCAGAATATCCTCCCTTTTCTGTCCTATTCCAATTTATATATCATTGATATGCTGCTTGGAAGGACATAGGGGTTTTTTGGGGAGGGGGGCAGACTGAAGGGAACTAAACCGTGATCTACTCTCCAAATCCTGTGGCATGCCATTGATTAATTGCAGTGTGCCATATGGAAATGTACATAAATACCCTGTTCAGCTTGTCTACCAATTAATCATGCAGTTCAGCAAACGGCTTCTTATCATGTGGTAACCAGTGTTCCACATGCTAGAAGAATGCATCTCCGCTTAAAATTAATGTGTGTGTATATATTGCTTTCAGTGATGTTTTACTCAGTCAGATCCTGTGCTTTCAGCACCACTTATTCCCCATCAATCTCCTTCCTGCAACAAAGAAAACACGTGGGTGGGTCATAAAGCTCTTGCTGGTCAGCAGTGGAGCCGAAGGATTGTGGTTTCCACTCAACACCAACTGAAGTGCTGTTCATTGTATCTGGTCTCCCTCTCTGATTTTAGGAAGGGTATCGAGAAGCATCTCTTTCATTTGGGTTTTCAGGTAGATTTGGAGACAGTTTTTAGTTTGTATAAAGGTTTCATGTTCTATTTTTGCTACAATTTCACTGTGCTTTTTATTATTAATGTGCATTTATATAGCGTTGGCTTACAGGTTGTTGTATGGCAATAGCCATACAACAGTCTGCGGAGAGGGGCGGCATACAAATCTAATAAATAATAATAATAATAATAATAATAATAATTATTATTATTATTATTAATTAGATTTGTATGTAGATTTGTAAATATTATTATTATTAATAGCACCAGTGGTTCTCAACCTTTCTAATGCCGTGACCCCTTAATAAAGTTCCTCATGTTGTGGTCATCCCCAACCATATCTCTAGCGCCAATTCTTCTAACAGAGCTTTAAGCTGATTGGCAGGAAGGTCAGAGGGACACCCCCACTGTAAATGCCTGATTGGTTGGATTGTAAAAATAGGTTCCAAGAATAGAAGCTTTAGTTCCTAATACCATGGAAAATTTGTCTTTTCCCAGGGTCTTAGGCGACCCCTGTGAAACGATCATTCAACCTCCCACGAAGGGGTCCCGACTTCCAGGTTGAGAACTACTGAATTAGAGTTATATACAACTTCACGGTGCTTTTACAGCCCTCTCTAAGCAGTTTACAGAGTCAGCATAAGGCCTCCAACAATCTAGCTCCTCATTTTATGAATGGAAGACAGAGTCGACCCTGAGCCAGTGAGAATTGAACTACCAAACTGCTGGCAGCTGGCAGTCAGCAGGATTAGCCTGCAATACTATACTACATTCTAACTACCATGGCTTTATGGTGGAAAGGTGAGATTTAATAAATATGGTTATCAATTACAAATGTACAAATTAAACTTTTTTTTCCAGTGAACACATTCCTGTTAATGTTAGAAATTGAACCTCAGCTGAGCTTTAACCTATCAATAGTGTTGGGCAAACCGAACTTGCATAGTTCGGGTTCGTACCGAACTTTGTGGTGTTCTGCATGCCGAACCTGAACCTATTTTTTAAAAAATTCGTGTTCCGTTTTGGCGTTTGTGCTGAGCACTGTGAAGCGCCGCCGCCTGGCTGTCATCTGCTGAGAAGAGGAGGAGGAGCCGGGCGCCAGTGGCGGCGGAGGAAGGCAAACACTGGGAAGCTGTCAGTCGGTCAGGAGGCTGGGAGGGAGGCACAAAAGGAGCTGGGGAATCCTACGAAGGGATTCCAGGGGTGGAGCTTTGACATCACATATACTGGCAGGTTGCTAAGTACGCCAAGGTGATCACTTCCTGGATTCTGGTGGCGGCACTAGAATAATGGAGGGAGAATGGAATCCAGGAAGTGATCACCTTGGTGTGCTTAGCAACCTGCCAGTATACGTGACGTCAAAGCTCCACCCCTGGAATCCCTTCGTGGGATTCCCCAGCTCCTTTTGCTTGCGGTGCGGCTGGGGCATCCTTTCACGTAAATATAATTTTTTTTATTTTTATGTGAAAGGACCTCCCTTTGCTTGTGGCACCACTGCGGCGTCCTTTTTCATAAAAATAAAAATAAATAAAAATAAAAAATACGTAAAAATAAAAAACGATGGGATTCTGGGGGTGGAGCTTTGATGTCACGGAGTGTTTGGAGTTCGGGTTTGGATTCGCCTGAACTTTGCGTGAAGTTCGCCCGAAATCTCCAAACCTGAACACCGTTGGGTTCACCCATCACTACCTATCAATCCAGGGTTCTTTGGCTTCAAGTCACTTCACTTTCTGGATTTTAGATCCTGGGAGATGCTTCATGATGAGAACATCTTTTATGTTTTGATTTATGTTGATTTGATTTATGTTGCAAAAAAAAAATATGTTTGGCATCAGATCAAATTAAGACAAATTAAACATCAGAATGCAACCACTGAAATCCTCAGCAAGGAAGTAAAGTTAGTGATGTAGGGCAGTGTTTCCCAACCTTGGCAACTTGAAGATATCAGCCAGCGAATGCTGGCTGGGGGATTCTGGTAGTTGAAATCCAGATATCTTCAAGTTGTCAAGGTTGGGAAACATTGATGTAGGATAATAGCTTTCCAGAGTCACTTGAGAGTGAGATGGACAGCAAACAAATAAGTTTAGATTTCATACGCTTCTGTGCATTTCTTTATACAAATAAGTTTAAATTGCTGCTCACTTGTGGTTCCCCTTTGGTTTTCTCTCATTTTCCCAATACAGTATATGCATAATTACTTTCAGTCTTGCTTCTTTCTCAAAGAGTGAAACCGTATGAATATAATGGAAGAATGAATCTCATGAAGAATGAAACCTATGAAAGAGAAGATAGGTCTTTCCTAAGCAAAACTCTTTTGCCTAATAAATGACCCAATAGGTAGAGTCATTTCATTTCACTCATCTACCATGCTTTCTTTCTTCTCAGAAAAGCTCCAGATGAATAAAAAGTCCCCGAGTCTGCTGAGAGGGGCGGCATGCAAATCTAAATAATAAATAAATAAATAAATAAATAAATAAATAAACAGACAGACAGACAGACAGACAGACAGACAGACAGACAGACAGAATGAATGAATGAATGAATGAATGAATGAATGAATGAATAAATAAATAAATAAATAAATAAATAAATAAATAAATAAATAAATAAATAAATAAATAAATAAATAAATAAATAAATAAATAAATAAATAAATAAATAAATAAATAAATAAATAAATAAATAAATAAATAAATAAATAAATAAATAAATAAATAAATAAATAAATAAATAAATAAATAAATAAATATGGCTTTGATGTTAGTTATGTTCCAGAGTTGCAACTAGGGTGTATTCATATGTGATGTACAGGCAGGAGTGGGCTACTGCATGGATGGGGGTGAATGCAGTGGGGTAGCAAAAATGGAGCTCCACCCCGTAGTACCAGATTTGCACTGAAAGATGTTGAAAGAAAATGCAGGGTGTCCTGCATAAGCCACGCCCACAGGGTGGCAGTAAAAATTTTGGTAGACCTTCACTGTGAACAGGCATGTGTGTTAATCATGTTTGGCTTGCAAAATGTCTGATGACCAGTAGATGGCAGCAAAGAGTCTTCTCTGTCACTTTTCTCCTATCTAACTTTAGTTGTCCTACTTGATTTTTTTATAGCCCAGATATGCAAACTGGTAGAAATCTGTTTCAGTGAACAATAGGGAAAAAAGAGTGACGCCCCCTCTAATGCATAATTGTGATACTAGCCTTTTCAGAAATTTATTTATCTTAATTAATTAATTAGGAGAGGGAAAAGTCAATACCTTATCCAAATGAGGATGGAGAACAATGCTACCGAATGTGACCCTAATTGACAAACAGCAGGAAAAAGAGCCAATGCTTCATACTACAGTAGTACCTCTAGATACGAGTTTAATTCGTTCCAGAAGGGAGCTTGTATGTCGAACAACTTGTATCTGGAACAAATGGCTTTAGACTTTGTTTTTCCCCTCCGAGATAACCAGAAGCAAGGATTCTTGCGCCACCTAGTGGACGCTCGACTTGTATCCCGAATTTGAGCTCGGGTCTGGAACAGAAATTTCTCTCCCCTCGTGGCTCGTATCTTGGAATACTCGCATGTGGAGCAGCTCGTATCTAGAGGTACTACTGTATATGGAAGAATGACTAAACTACCAAAGCTGCTAATGCTTTGGGAGATAATGCAGACAAAGAATTTAGTTTATATACTTAAAATAAGCCTCAAAGCAAAAAAGTCTCAAGAAAATAACAATACCATTTGATACAAGAACTGTGGAATAAGAGCAAGAACTATGGCAATGCAGCTTCAATTCTTGGATTGATCTCTTAATGCTTTCCAGAAAACTTGGGGCTTCTGGAGGAGAGGAAACCATTCCTGCTGCTTCAAAGGAAGGGAGAGAAAACCATTCCTGCTACCACTGAAACCTCTAAATAGAAACCCTTGGCTCCATCGGTTGAGAAAGGTATGGTTTTATTAGAAGTCAAGTGCATTGCGTTACTGCAAAGCCAGAACTGAGAATCGCGTGTCAAAATCACTAAGTTCAACTGTTCCCTTCCTTAGCTGTTTCTCATTGCCCACCTGCATGTAACCAATCAGGTTCAGGCAAGATGGTCAGTCCAAGTGGTAGTTTGGTATGCAGCTCCCTCTTTCTTCCAGTTCACTTGAGACAAGCACTTACTTTCATTTCCCCAAGCATTCACCCTTTCGTTCCCCTCAGGGATGGGTTCTACTTCAATGCAATTCAATTCAATTCAATTTATTCAATTTTTATGCCGCCCTCCTCCTTAGACTCAGGGCGGCTTACAACATGTTAGCAATAGCACTTTTGTAACAGAGCTAGGCTATTGCCCCCACAATCCAGGTCCTCATTTTACCCACCTCGGAAGGATGGAAGGCTGAGTCAACCTTGAGCCGGTGATGAGATTTGAACCACTGACCTTCAGATCTACAAGTCAGCTTCAGTGGCCTGCAGTACAGCACTCTACCTGCTGCGCCACCCTGGCTCATACTTACCTTCCCCACTGGTTCACATCATGATGGAAGTGCGCATTTTGCACATACACGCACATGCCACTTTCATGCATGCGTATCCCCATGCAATTTTATTTCAGCACATGCTCAATAGCTTAAAATCAGTCCAACACACAGCTGAGGAGCTGATCAGCTGGGCTTCAGAAGGAATGAAGGCCAGTATAAAGGCCAGGAGTAGGAGGGAGGGCCTTCTTTGAAGTGGCAGAACAGTGACATCACCAGTGGTTCGCTACCAGTTTGGGTGAATTGGTCAAAACCTGGAGAAACCCACCCTTGGTTCCCCTTCTCTCCAGTTCATGGCAGTCTGTCACTGCATTGCAGCAAAGCATAAGCAAGCATAAGGTGGCAACCGACAGAAGCACACACACACCAAGAACGGCTATCTCTATGCGCCTTCTCAACATATAGTAGCTTCAGCATTTGGGATAGTCAATGCAACTCTCCGGGACCGCCTTCTGCCACACAAATCCCAGCGACCAGTTAGGTCCCACAGAGTTGGCCTTCTCCAGGTCCCGTTGACTAAACAATGTCATTTGGTGGGACCCAGGAGAAGAGCCTTCTCTGTGGTGGCCCCGACCCTCTGGAACCAGCTCCCCCCGGAGATTAGAACCGCCCCCACCCTCCTTGCCTTTCGTAAAGTTCTTAAGACCCATCTCTGCCATCAGGCATGGGGAAATTGAGACATCTCCCCTTGCCCATACAGTTTATACGTTTGTGTGTATGTTTGCTTTTAATAATGGGTTTTTTAGTGTTTTTTAAATTATTAGATTTGTTCTTATATTGTCTTTGTTATTGTTGTGAGCCGCCCCAAGTCTAGGGAGACGGGTGGTATACAAATCAAATCAAATCAAATCAAATCAAATCAAATCAAATCAAATCAAATCAAATCAAATCAAATCAAATCAATACATACATACATACATACATACATACATACATACATAAAATAAACTCCCATAACAACCGTGCTGTCAAATTGCAATATTGAGTGTCCTGCAAGTACCTGATCAGCTGCCCTTTGTACCAGCAGTAATGCCTGTTTGGTCCTCAAGGGCAGCTCCCAGACAGAGTAAATTGTCACCGTCCCATACAAATAAAGTAACTTACTCTTTAACAAAGAATCCCAGGCCAATTTATAAAGCCGAATCAGGATGAGGATGGGAGTTCCCCATCTCTCGGCTCATTATTGCCATCTACAGGTCAGAATAATAGCTTTGAGACAATCACAAATTCCACTTAACCTTTGTGTTCTGCTCAAAAACACATCCTAAAGTTCTGTTCCCGGGTCTATTTGACCCAGACCGCAAATTGTTCATTTAAGGGACTTATATTTGGTCTTTTTGAAAGCTTTTTTTTCACTTGGGAACAGGTTTGAACATTTCTGCACACAATGAAATGAAAATTGAAAGGAAAAAATTAATGCTTATTGGTTTATTTTGCTGATAAAATGCCCCCCCCCCCGTTTTTGTGAAATTCTTTTCAATTTATAGATAGTTTTGCCTGCAAAATGCATTCTATTTTACTAAAGTTGGTGTGGGATTGGTAGCTTGAACATTTCTGAACATAATGAAATGAAAATTGAACTGAAAACATTGATGCTTATTTGTTTATTTTGTACATAAAAGTCCCCCCTGCTGTGTTTAATTATTTCAATTTATATAAAAATTATGCTGTTAATTTCAAAATTACATACTTGTTTTTAGTAAAATGGATGTCTTTCATAAAATAAGTTGTCTGGATATCATGTGCTTGCTTTTCAAAAGGATATTCCCAATATTTCTAGCCAAATCTATATAAAAAGTGAAAATAATGGCACACAGCAAGGCCAAGGGGGTGGCCCATTTGTGAGCAAAATAAACAAATAAGCATCATTTTTTTCAGGTCATTTATATTTTTCCTATGATCAGGAATGTTCAATTTAGTTTATCAAAACTTTTTGGGGGAAATTCCTTGGAGATTTGTAGCCTAAAAAAACATAAACTGACACAAAATGCTTTAAAAATAGAGAGGTTTTTTTTAATCAAAGTACACCAATAAGCATCAATTTTTTCAGTTCCATTTTCATATCATGTTCAGAAATGTTCAAACTATAAATTCAATGCAAAAAGTTTTCAAAAAAGTTGCAACTGGCAGGCTAAAAAATGTAAATTGAAAATGTAAATTGAAAATGAATGCACAAGGCCAGGGTGAGGGATTGAAAAAATAATAAACCAATAACCATCAATTTTTTTCAGTTCAATTTTCATATCATGTTCAGGAATGTTCAAACTACTAAATCAATGCAAAATGTTTTCAAAAAAGTTGCAACTGGCAGGCTAAAAAAAAATTAAATTGAAAATGATTGCACATGGCCTGGGGGGGAGGGAGGCCTTATTTCTGATTTAAAAAAAACTTATTAGCATTTTTCCCCCAGTTCATTTACATTTTTCTTATGTTCAGATATGTTCAAAGTACCAGCTCCATACCAACGTTAGTAAAATTGATGCATTGTGCAGGCTAAACTATCTATAAATTGGAAAAAAAGTTCACAAAAAAGGGGGGGCTGCTTTTTATGAGCAAAATAAACCAATAAGCATTCATTCTTTCAGTTCAATTTTCATATCATTGTGTGCAGAAATGTTCAGACTACTTTCCAAGTGAAAAACATTTTCAAATTGACCAAACATAAGCACTTCAAATGAAGAATTTTCGGTCCGGATCAGGGTGACCCGGGAACAGAACTTTAGGGACTTTTTTTTCAGCAAGAAAGAAGCCCCCCACCCCCACCCCCAAAAAATTCTCATAGAGAGAACCCATGAAATGATGCAAAGTCATGAAATTTCAAGTTTCAGATATGCAGGGAAAATTTTTTACAGGGTGTCAAACTTTGATTTCGGGTCTCACAGACCCAAACAGAACAGCAAGTTAATCAAAAAGCTCCAGAAAGTCAGACATTTGTAAAGATTCATGATGAGGACCGGTTTCAGTGAAGGAATTTTATCTGAATAAATAAATTAAAAATTGGATTTATTCCATGAGGGCAGCAGAGAAGCTCTTTCATACCATAATGCAGAACAGACTTGTGGACCTTGCCAGCCATTTCTTCCATATCCCAGATGTGACCTGAGCCAGCTGTTCCAATTTTAGATAAACATCCCTGAAATATTATGACTGCTTTGACCAGAGTATTAAAATACTAACTGGTTCTGTTCAATTTTGTTAGGCATAAATCAGGAAGGGGCAGTGGTCAAATCCATTTTTTTTACTATTGGTTCTATGAGCATGCCTTGATGGGCATGGTGTGGCTTGGTGGGTTTGGGTGTCGCTTGGGCATGGCTTGATGGGTGTAGCAGGGCAAGAATACTGCAAAAATCTCCATTTCCTCCCCATTCCAGGGGAAGGCTACTGCAAAATCCCCATTCCCTCCTCACCTCTGGGGTAGGATATAGCAAAATCTCCATTCCCACCTCACTCTTGAGCCAGTCAGAGGTGGTATTTGCTGGTTCTCCCACTCAAAATTTCTGCTACCAGTTCTTCAGAAGTTGTCAAAACCTGTTCTGTCCCAGTGACAGCCCCCACAAGAAATAGGCCCAAATGCACTGATTTTACAAGATTTAGCATGTAATTCTAATAATTTGGGAGCAGGAAGTTTTGGATTTAGAAATTCAGCAATAAAGCAAGAAATAAGTCTGTTTGGTACGAGCTGCTAGTTAGAGTCCAAAACAGAAATCCAACTCACATATATTTTCTTTAATCACACAGTTCTCATTAACTGACTCACTCTGAGCTGGTAGGAAGCCTGGAGATAAGGATCCCAACTCCCCAGTTCATAATTCATTGTTGAAATAATAATATCCCAAGAGAGAAATCCGAGCAGACATCTGGAACATAACAAACATTGACTTCCACACTGAAGCGTCACATGGTTCAACCTTAAATAGCCTAAGGGTGTGGCATATTGTTCTAAAGATCTACTCATGCAGAGACCTCCTCATGTTTAGCCACTCGTGCCTTCCTGCAACTCTGCGTACCCTAGCATCAAGAAGAGGCTTTTCCTCTTCTCTTGAGTCACTCATGTGTACTTCAGGAGGTGCAGAAGGCCCTAGTTGGTTTTTGGTCTCTGACATCACATCCTCTCTGACCTCCTTGCTTTCAGCCGCAGGTACCAGGTACATGGGTCTAGGGTACCAGCCCACATTCATCTCTTGATTCTTGGGATCCATGACCAGCTGTGTGGGATGCGGACAGGCCACAACAGAACCTGCTGAATTTCATCCCTGGGAAGAAAGCAAGCAAGCACTAAAGTCTTCTTTCAGCAATTCCCATCTTCCACTGCTTTTGTTATTGACCCCTAACTTCCCACTTTATCTGGCATTTGAACAGACAAGGATGTCAGTGGCAGCCCTTCCTCTGGCCGTGTCTTCCTTCCTTTCTAAGCTCTCACAAGGCAATGTCTGGCAATGTCTGGCAGAACTAAGTCCAAAGGGCTACAGAATTTAATAATTTCCTCTTGCGTTCATTCAACCACATTTGTTTCTCATTGCACACTACTTCCCATATTTTCACTGCAGACAGACAACATGTCTAGTAATGAGCTTGAGAACATTATTGTAATATCCTCTACCAGGGAAAAGCCACCAGAATTAACTTACGTAATATACAGGTGAAACTCAGAAAATTAGAATATCTTGCAAAAGTTCATTTAATTCAGTAGTGCAATTTAAAAGGTGAAATGTAATATATAATATATAATGTCTCCCAATATGTGCAAAGATGCATACAATTTAACATGGGTCAGGGAGGGTACCTAAATATTTACCACTGTCCTGAGTAACTTTGTAGATAACCTTCATATTGTGGTTAAACTTGATATCAAGTGAGACAGCCCCCCATGTTCACTCCAGTAGCCACTTCCTGTTTGTGTTATTGAGCACGTCAGAAAGCTCTGAATATCTTGATTTACAAGTCATGCTATGATGTGAGAAGAATGAAATCTAATTTCCTTGCCAACACTAACTCTGTTTGATGCAGAACATATATTCTGGACAGGAATAGACTGGCAGATCAAGCCAAACATCATTTACTTTGTTCTTTCCACCCCCAGCCTATGAACTTTGTATTAAATTAAGTTCAAATGTCTTTTTTTCAGTATATGTGTTGTCCTAAATTTGGCATTTACTTTTCAAACACATCCAATATATAATCCCTATGGTTCTTTGTTTGCTTTTTTATTTGTTTTTGTTTTTTTAAAAAAAGAGGAACAAAACTTTGAAAATCAAAAAACTGAAATTAAAAAAAAAATTAAGCAAAAATCAAAACTACATAACAGCAAATATTTTTAAAAAGAAAAACTTTGGAGTAAGCATTAGTACATGTGTAAACATAAGGAGAAATACAAAATCCTAAATATCTGTATTCAAGTTTTCTATTTAAAAAATAATTATTATTTGTTGAGATATAGGTAAGTAACTCAGGCAGGAAACAGTGTTCCATCTAATTTTTTTGGGGGGTGAGCGGAAAAGTATAGTGTCTGAGCGGCAGTCCCTTTGGAACTGGGCGGCATATAAGTATAAATAAATAAACAAACAAACAAACAAACAAATAAATATAGAAAGAAAGAAAAAGAAAGTGTGGGCGTACGCTATCACACATGAGCGAGTTCTTGCATCCATAATTCTATCCTTTCTATGTCTCCCTCCTTCTTTCCTCCCTCCCTCTTTCCTTTCTATCTCTCCCTCCCTCTTTCCTCCCTCCTGCTTTCCTTTCTATCTCTCCCTGCCTCTTTCCTTTGTATCTCTCCCTCCCTCTTTCCTTTCTATCTTTCTCTCCCCCTGCCTTTCTCCAAGCCCTTCCTTTTCCCTCTCCCTATCTAACTACCACCTCTCCCTCCTTTCTATCTCTCCCTCCCCCTTTCTCTCTCTCCCCCTTCCTTCATCTTTCTTTCCCTCTCTCCATCCCTCTTCCTTTCTTTCTTCCTTCCTTCCTTCCTCTCTTTTTTGCTCTTTCTCTCTCCCTCCTTCCCTCCCTCTATGTCTTTCCCGCTCCCTCCTTCCCCCTCTCTTTCTCTCTCTCTTGCTTTCTTTCCCTCTCTTTCTCTCTTGCTTTCTTTCTCTCTCATTCTCTCCCCCCTCCTTTCTCTCTCTCTCTCTCTCTCTCTCGTTCAGCACGCCGGCAACAGAGAGAAAAAGAGAGAGAGAGAGACGGAGAGAGAGTGGAGGGCACCGTTGTCTTCGCCTCCGCCCGGCTCTGCAGCTAAGAGGCAGCAACGGCTCCGGCAGCAGGGAAAAGTCGGCCGGGCTTCGGGAACGCCTGCCCTGCCTCGACTGCAGCCCCCTTGCTGGAAGTCTGGGACGAAAGCGCTCCCAGCGAAGGGGCTGCGAGAGGGGCAGGGCGGGCATTCCTGAAACGGACAGAGAAAGCCCTCTCTCGCAGCGAAAGCGCTCCCAGCCAGGGGGCTGTGAGAGAGGGCTTTCTCTGTCCATTTCGGGAATGCCTGCCCCGCCCCTCTTGCAGCCCCCTGGCTGGGAGCGCTTTCATCCCAAGGAACTGAAGCCGCCGCAAGAGAACTCGCACCCCAAGGCAGGGGGCGGCGGAGGAGGAGAGAGGGCGGGGGGAGGCAGGGCCGAGAGGCCAGGAGCGCGAGGGGGCCAGAGGCACCATGGAGAGGCAGGGACGGCCGCGGCTCCCTTCTACTGCCTGTGCCTCCCCCCCTGCCCCCCCTGCGCGCGACCGAGGAAAAGGGTGCGCGCGGCGGTATTTTGGAGCGTGCGTGCTCTCACGCACGCAGTTTACGGGGAGCGGTGGCAGGAAATACTTTGTCAATATAGCTAAAAAGAGATCAAATGTAATTAAAATAGTATCATAGCACAGGGCTTGGTTATCTAAGAAAGAACTTTTGTTTGCCCAACCTGCAATATTGGGCAGATTAAGCATGCACCAACTCCAGTGCTTGAAACATTTTCATCTAACAACGAAGGATATTTTATCATGTGTGGTAGATAAATTTAAAAAAGGAGGGGGGACGAATGCATACAGATCAATACACTATTTCAGAACATTTTAAAGACGAATGTAGAATTGAAACCAGAGACTTGTCTTTTGGGATTAATGGACAGATAGCTAGAAACCCCCCTTTCCCCCCATCTTTTATATATTTGACAACTGCAGGCAGATTACTAAGTGTTCAAAAGTGGAAAGATTCAACACTAAACCACAGAAAAATGGTTGGTGATGAATTTTCAGATGGCTTAACTGGCTTCCTCGATTAGAGAAAAGATAGTATCTACATTTGTGGCTGACTGGAAATCACTCACAGGTTTTTTGCATGAAACAACAAAAAATGCAGTTATAACTTGTGGATGGATGATTAGGGGCAGTGGTTGGCTTCAAAAATTTTAGCAAAGGGTTCTATGCCCGGCTGCTGGATGGCAGTATTGGGTTGCTACTGGTACAGATAAGCACAGCGCACCAGTAGCGAAAGTTGCACTGTGCACGCAGCTTCTGTTCTCCTGTGTGAGTGCACGCGTGTCCCAGCATGTTTTTGCTCCTGTGCATATGTAGGAAGCAAAATTTTGCAAGGGGAAATGTCCGTGCATGAGATTTTGGCAACCCTTTGCACAGAAGCAAAACAAAATAACTGAAATCTCATGTGCGCATCCCCCCAGGAGATTTCGATTTATTTACTTACTTACTTACTTACTTACTTACTTACTTACTTACTTACTTACTTACTTACTTACTTACTTACTTACTTATTAGATTTGTATGCCACCCCTTTCTGTAGACTTGGGGCGGCTCACATCATAATAAAACAATTCATAACAAATCTAATAATTTACATTTTAAAATTTAAAGTAGTTAAAACACCCCATTTTTAAGCAGACATACCTATAAACATACCATACATAAATTATATAGGCCCGGGGGAGATATCTCAATTCCCCCATGCCTGACGACAAAGGTGGGTTTTGAGGAGTTTACGAAAGGCAAGGTGGGTAGGGGCAGTTCTAATCTCTGGGGGGAGCTGATTCCAGAGAGTCGGGGCCGCCACAGAGAAGGCTCTTCCCCTGGGGCCCGTCAACCGACATTGTTTAGTTGACGGGACCCAGAGAAGGCCGACTCTGTGGGACCTAATCAGTCGCTGGGATTCGTGCAGCAGATGGCGGTCTCGGAAATATTCTGGTCCGATGCCATGAAGGGCTTTATAGGTCATAACCAATACTTTGAATTGTGACCGGAAATTGATCAGCAACCAATGCAGACTGCGGAGTGTTGGTGTAACATGGGCATTTTTGGGAAAGCCCATGACTGCTCATGCGCTGAAGCAAAACCACACTGGGATGTGCATGCAAAGACACCCAAAGCTACACATGCAGTGCACCTGTAGCAGCAGTAGCAGCAACCCGCGCCTGCTGGAGGATGTAGTTATGGGGGGCGTGGCCTAGTCAGCCCCCTGCACTAGGTGTGGGGGACATTTTTGCCCTCCTTGGGCTCTCGAAGCTTTCCTTGAGCCTCTGGGAGGGCAAAAACAGCCTCCTCGGGCTCTGGATGTTCTTCCCAAGCTTTTAGTAGGCCTGTTTTTCACCTTCCCTGAGCCTCCTTGGAGGAGAGGGGAGAAGAGGAGAGGAGTGAGATTTGGGCATTTTCTATACTGCACAAAATCTTAGAGGTTCTCCCAAACCCCTGTGAACCCCCAGCAGCCCACCCCTGATGGGGGGGGGGTAGATAAAGCAAGCTTTTTTAAATAGCCATAGCATAAGAGATATCTTTGTGATCACGCTTATATTTGCTGCAAAGGAAATTAGAAGTTGCTTCTATTTCTTTCTTTTTCTTTTTAAGTTCTGAAGTTTTTCCTTTTTTTTCTTTTCTTTTTGTCTTTCTTTTTTTAAAAAAAAAAAATCTGTATTGAAATAAACCCACCAAAATTGCAGTACTGAATTGCTACTTAGCCAAGATAGTCCCAGGTGTACATTGTGAAAACGTCAGAGTTTAAAAAGAGAAAATTGATGAGAATTATAGGCCAATTGAGAATATACAATCATAATGTAAGATCAATGCCAGGGATTATAGATCAAAGGCATTGTGAAAATGAAAGCAGAAAAAACATGCTTCTAAAATTTCAAAGAAAATAGATTCAAGAGGCTTTCAGAATAAGCTAATATGATAGTCAGAGAAACATGGAGGATAAAACTTATGCCAAAAGACAACAATAAAGATAAACTAAACTCAGATTTCTTTTTTTTTTTCAAGCAAGGAAACTCAGGGAAAAAAAGATCTGAGTCAAGAGTATTAACTAATAAACTCTATGAATACAAAAAAGAAATGGGTGATGTTTTTAAGAAGATCAGAGAAATTACTGGGTCATTAAGTAGGCATATTTAAGAAAAGGAATGTGCAAAATTCATCAAACCAGGAACAGAATGTTCCAGAGAACCTCAAAATGCCCCATTTCTTCCAGGTCATGTCAAATTGGTTCCCAAACTGATTTGAGGGAAATGGGGAATTTAGAAATAGGAAAAACCAACCAACCAACAAATAAATAATCACTGGGGATGGGGCAATTTGGTGCTTTTTAAAAAAATATTATTTATTTATCTATCTATCTATCTATCTATCTATCTATCTATCTATCTATCTATCTATCTATCTATCTATCTATCTATCTATCTATTTATTTAATTTTTATGCCGCCCTTCTCCTTTATTTGTTTATTTGTTTGTTTGTTTATTTATTTATTTTATTTTTATGCCGCCCTTCTTATTTATTTATTTATTTATTTATTTATTTATTTATTTATTTGATTTTTATGCCGCCCTTCTCCTTTATTTGTTTATTTATTTATTTATTTATTTGTTTGTTTGTTTATTTGTTTAATTTTTATGCCGCCCTTCTCCTTTATTTGTTTATTTATTTGTTTGTTTGTTTGTTTGTTTGTTTGTTTGTTTAATTTTTATGCCGCCCTTCTCCTTTATTTATTTATTTATTCATTCATTCATTCATTCCTTCATTTATTTATTTATTTATTTATTTGATTTTTATGCCGCCCTTTTCCTTTATTTGTTTATTTGTTTGTTTGTTTGTTTGTTTGTTTATTTATTTATTTATTTGATTTTTATGCCGCCCTTCTCCTTTATTTGTTTATTTATTTATTTATTTGTTTGTTTGTTTATTTGTTTATTTATTTATTTATTTATTTATTTAATTTTTATGCCGCCCTTCTCCTTTATTTATTTATTTATTTATTTATTATTTATTTGTTTATTTGTTTGTTTATTTGTTTATTTATTTGATTTTTATGCCGCCCTTCTCCTTTATTTGTTTATTTGTTTGTTTGTTTGTTTATTTATTTATTTGTTTGTTTGTTTGTTTATTTGATTTTTATGCCGCCCTTCTCCTTAGACTCGGGGCGGCTTACAACATGTTAGCAATAGCACTTTAAGAGAGCCAGCATATTGCCCCCACAATCCGGGTCCTCATTTTACCCATCTCGCAAGGATGGAAGGCTGAGTCAACCTTGAGCCAGTGATGAGATTTGAACCGCTGACCTTCAGATCTACAAGTCAGTTTCAGTGGCCTGCAGTACAGCACTCTACCTGCTGCACCACCCCGGCTCATTTTTAATAAATCCTCCAAATCAGAAGAGGTTTGAGCCAACTTGGTAATGTCTCACTTCGCTTTATACATATTTGGGTATCCCTTCTCAAAATAACCATATAAAGGATCTAACAGTGGCAAATAAAGTTAATGATAAAGACAAAGACATTGTTGAATCTGTTTACAAATAGGAGCATGAAATAACATTTGCTAAATAGAATAGCAATAGCGCTTAGACCTATACAGTGAACCCTCGAGTTTCGCGTGTTCAAGTATCGCGAAAGGGCTATTTCGCGAGTTTTCAACCAGGAAGTAAACTCCACCATCTGCGCATGCGTGCCCTTCCACGCATGCATAGATGGTGGAGTTTCCCCGCCGGGCAGAGGCTTCCCTGGGTCTTCCCCCTCTTGCCCCCGTAAGACCCCAGCGGCGGCGCGAGCAACGGCGTGGGCGGGCGGGCGGCACGCGCTTGGGGACATCCCAGCTCCACTCCCCAGCTGGGGAAAGCGCGCGCGTTTGGGGACTCCCTAGATCCGCTCCCCAGCTGGGGAGCGGATCTAGGGAGTCCCCAAACGCGCGCGCTTTCCCCAGCAACGCGCGCGCGTTTGGGGACTCCCTAGATCCGCTCCCCAGCTGGGGAGCGGATCTAGGGAGTCCCCAAACGCGCGCGCTTTCCCCAGCAACGCGCGCGGGGTGGGGACTCCCTAGATCCGCTCCCCAGCTGGGGAGCGGATCTAGGGAGTCCCCAAATGCGCGCGCTTTCCCCAGCAACGCGCGCGCTTTCCCCAGCAACGCGCGCGCGGTGGGGACTCCCTAGATCCGCTCCCCAGCTGGGGAGCGGATCTAGGGAGTCCCCAAACGCGCGCGCACCCCAGGCGCGAGCAACGGGGTGGGCGGGCGAAGGGCGGGCGGCAGTGGAAGCAAAAACACCATCTGCGCACGCGCAGATGGTGTTTTTACTTCCGCACCGCTACTTCGCTAAAAATCGATCATCGCGTGGGGTCCTGGAACGGAACCCTCGCGATGATCGAGGGTTCACTGTATACCCAAGGGTGGGCTGCTGCCCCGATGGTGGGCAACGCAGTGGTGTAGCAAGAGCACTCAGAGCACCCAATTTGCACTGAAAGATGTTGAAAGAAAATGCAGGGCATCATGTATAAGCAGTGATGGGCTCCTACAGGTACGGTCAGGTACACAATACTATTAGCAAAATTTTGGTCAGGTATACAGTACTGGTAGCAAAATTTTGAATTTTTTCTTTTTTTGCCGTCTGGGCTCTGGGTATGTTTTTCCTATCACAGTAAATGAGGTTGAATGTGTATAATTTTAGAAGAGCTGTGTATGCGTGTGAGTGTGTACATACACATACAGTTTATATAGTAGATAATGTATATTTTTGTGTGCCTGTGTGTAATATGTATGTACACATATGGCATGTATACATCCTCACCTCAAAGAGATACAATTTCCCTATGTATTTACTATTACTGAACATCCAAAATATACTATTTAATTCTTTAAATAGTATGTTTTGGATGTTCAGTAATAGTAAATACATAGGGAAATTGTATCTCTTTGAGGTGAGGAGAGGCCAGGCACCCTAGCCCAAACCTACATGACCTTTAAGCCACCCGTAGTCACATGATCATCAAGCTACTCCCACCTGGTTACATGGCCAGCAAGCCACACCCACAAAATAAGCCACACCACAGTCTGGTAGTAAAAATTTTTTGTAGCTCTTCACTGTGCATAAGCCACGCCCACAGTATGGTAGTAAAAAATTTGGTAGCCCTTCACTGTATATACCACTCCATAGCTCTCAATCCATCAGTGAGCCTAGATAATGAATGGTCCTTCCTACATGAAATATGAAAAGAAGTGCTTTTGGGAGGTAAAAGGAGGTACTCAATATTGCTATTGAATAGTAATAACACTTAGACTTATATAGCACTTCGTAGTACTTTGCAGCCCTCTCCAAGAGATTTACAGAGTCAGCATATTTCCCCCAATAATCTGGGTCCTCATTTCACGAACTTTGAAAGGATGGAAAGCTGAGTCAACCTTGAACAATCCAAGATGAAACTCCTAGCTATGGGCACAGTTTGCCTGCAAAACTGCATTCTTCTAACCATTGCTCTATCCTGGCTCTTAATATGTATTTAGGGATATATATTTTTTTACCATGCTCCAATTTATTGTGATTTTGTGTAGCCTACAAGGTGGGACAAGAAAAGCAACCACAAAACTCTTAAAAAGAAAAACAACATTCAACAACTTTGGTTAACTAGGCCAAACCACCATAAAGGGGTCCATCAACCACTCTAAACTCAATCAGGATTTTGATGGCATCTCCACTCTGTCCTTAGATAGCCATTAATGTTGGTGAAGATATCATGTCTCAAACCAATAGATGATTCCTATAGTGGCTTCAGGTAGATAATAAGCAGCAGGGGGAGGACTTTGCAGAATCCACAAAGGAGTAGCTACCATTGTCTGCTACACAAAACTGTAACTGCCACTTAAAAGGAAATGAAATTATTAAGTTGCATATTGTTCAGAAGTCTACCACAGTCAATTTTTTCTGAGGTCCCAAACAGTTCTAAAAGTTACCAATAAACATTTATAGCTTGGGGTTGAAATGATGGGTCCTTGGTGCTAGTGACTAGCACTGATGATGTTATCTAGTTTGGGTAATGAAAACATCTGCATGAAAATAACCCTGGCCAGAGAGTACCAAGGACCCTTGACTTTCAAAAACAGTTGAAGACAAACCACTAAGGCTATCAAGGCCAAATGTCATGTCTCTGAAGCTAAATAAGGTTGGGCATGGTTAGTATTTCAGTCTATAGCTATAAACAAAGAAGTAAAATAACACGCCAGACTAAGAAAAATAGTTTTTGCTAAGAAAACACCATGAACATGTTCAGAAAGCCACCAGAAGCCAAGCATGCTGCTAATACATAACAAATAACTTACACCAGTGATGGCGAATCTATGGTACGGGTGCCACAGGTGGCATGCAGAGCCATATCTGAGGGCACAGGCGGCGTTGTCCTATGTCAACCCCAGTGCATCTGTGCGTACTGTCAGCTGATTTTTGGCCTCATTTTGGCCATTTTCACTCTCCCCAGGCCTCAGGAAAGCCTCCTGAACCCTGGGGACAACGAAAAACAATCTATCAGGCCTTCCAGGAGTCCAGAGACTTCAGTGAAGCCTGTGCACATGCTCAGGGAGCAGTGCAGGGGGTTGTGCACATGAACAGGAGACTGTGCAGGGGTTGTGCTCATGTGGGGGGGAGGGCATTGCATTATGGGTGTGAGCATGCACATGCATGCATGTGCACGTTATCGCGTGCACACAGACACTCCTTGGCACCTCTGTTCCCTCTAAGCTGCGTGAGTCTGCGCTCGCGCACCCCAAAACATCCCCCTGCGCACCCTTTCCCAAGGGCGCACAAGGAGCCGTGGTCACCCCCGCCCCCTGTGCCTCCGGCCCCCTCGCGCTCCTGGTTTCTCACCGCTGCCCCCTGTCCACCCACCCGATCCGCCTCTCTTTCTCCTCCTCCACTTCCCACTCCTCCCGCAGCAGGAACGCCCACCCCTCTCACAGTCCCTTCGCTGAGAGCGCTTTCGTCCCGGGCTGTCAGCGAGGGGACTGCAGGATAGGCAGGGCAGGCGTTCTTACAGCGGAGACCGGCGAAGGTGATTTTCAATGACGGGCGCATGGGTGCGCACGCTCCCCATCCCCCTGCCAGCCCACTCGGAACATTCAAAATAAGAAAAACCTTCGCTGGTGAAGGTTTTTATTATTTTGAAGGTTCCAGGCAGAAAGAACAGAAAGAGAACGAGAGAGAGTGAGAGCAACAGACAGAGCAAGATAGAGAGAAAGAGAGAGAGAGAGAAAGAGGGGGGAGAGAAATAGATAGCAAGAGAGAGAGAACAAGAGAGAGAAAGAGTGAGAGAAAGAAAACAAGAGAGAAAGAGTGAGTGAGAGAGAAAGAAAACAAGAGAGAAAGTGAGAAAAAGAGGGAGAGAGAGCAAGAGGGGGAGAGAGAGAGAAAGAGAGAGAGAGAGAAAGAAAGAGACAGATAGATGAGAGAGGAATGAAGAGAGTGAGAGAGAGGAAGAAAGCAAGAGAGAGAGAGAAGAGTGGAAGGAAGAGAGAGAGAGAGAAATGATAGAAAAAAGGGGAGAAAAAAAGAAATGAGAAAATGATTGAGGCAGAGAATGACAGGAAAGAGAGAGAAACAGAGAGAGAAGTGACTCTTGATTTAAAGCATATGGTAAAAGCACTTAAATAATAACAGAAAAAAAACCCCAGCCCTCACCTGTTTTTATTAATAGTTATGTTTTTGGTTTTGCTGGTTGTTTTAGTTTTAATAGTAATGGATTTTGGTTTTTTTAAATTATTAATTTCTTTTAATAAAAAAGAAGGGATTTTTTCTTATTTATTTATTTATTTATTCATTCATTCATTCATTCATTCATTATTTCTATGCTGCCCAGTCCCTATAGTTTTCTGCCCACACCGAAAAAAATTAGAGGGAACATTGCTTGGCACCGAAGCCAAAAAAGGTTCCCCATCACTGACTTACACGATTTGGTTTGTGGCAATGCTTAAGCTTTGAGCGCTAGTATGGTATTGTGGCTAGGAGCAGGAAGAGATGGGTTCTAGTTCATCCTCAGCCACAGATGCTTCCTAGATCATTTTAAGCCAGCTGCTCTCTTTCTCTATGGACTACAAAGTGGCCCATAAAAATCTGTTTCATTAGGACCTTCCTCCTGCAAAACCTTGTCTTAAGCATGCTGGAGGGATGCTGATAGGTGTCTAAAGTGGCTGGAGCAAGTGATGGATCAAAGCTTTGCTTTCTATAATTGCAGAGATGGGTCCAATGCAGTAGTGGGTTGCAACCGGTACGTCTGGGATTGGAGTTCCGGTGGTGGAAATGGAGATGCACATGCATCTCTGCGCCCCCAATGCGTGCACACATGTGATTTCACTTCTGTGCATACGCAGCAAGTGAAATATCATGCAAGGATGCTCTCACGAGTGAGATTTCGCTGGGTTTTTTGGCGTTTTTTTGCATCTGTGCATGTGTGGAAGCAAAGAAACCACCGAAAATCAACAAAATCTTATGCGCAACAGCATCCTCACTTGCTGCACAAATTCTTGTGCCATGGGTGCACACAGGGCACACAGGCACCCACGTCAATCCCACAGGGCGTACCGGTAGCAGCCGGTAAGTGGAATCCTCACCTGCTCTAATGTCTGGCTATGGCTTGCCAGATACTGACACAGGAGAGATATTAAATGCTGCACATCCCTAAAGTGCTTTTTCGAGAGGCAACTGAACTTTCTGGTTTTCTCCTTTGAAGATGTTTTGCTTCTCATCCAAGAAGCTTCAGCTGATGAGAAGCAAAATATCTTCAAAAGACAAACCAGAAAGTCCAGTTGCCTCTCGAAAAAGCACCTTTGGGACAACCGTGGCCTGGATGACTGAGAATCTCCATAGACATTAAATGCTGCACTTTCTTAGTATTGTCTCAGAACATTTCTAGGACTTGGAGGAGCATCAGCTGGAGGCTTGTTTTCCTTCCGGGTTTCTCTCTTCCTAGGTCCAGCTGATGCTTACGATCTTTCCTGTTGCATTTCAGTACAGTATATGTAACTGCCAATTGCTTGTAAGCCAGTAATGGGCAGCCACAATTTTTACTGCCACACTGTGGGTTTGGCTTATTTTGCGGGTGTGGCTTAATGGTCATGTAACTGGGTAGGAGTGGCTTGCCACCCATGTGATCAGGTGGGAGTGGCTTGAATGATCATCATCATTCAAGTGAACTGTTAAGTCCTTGACTTACAACCTTACCAGTGTTGCTCGCTGGGGTGACAATTTGCTTCGCATTTCCCGCACTCTCCTTGGGTAGCTAGGTGAACGGGTGCTGCCAGAAGCATAAATGCTGCCAGCGCCCCTTCCACCCACACCTTCTGCTTGCACCTCAGGCAGGAGGTGGCCACGTGAGGCTGGAGGGGAGGCGGGCAGGAGAGAGGGAAGCTTGTCCGAGGCCAGGAAGGAAGAAAGAGGAAAAAAGCAAGGAGCGCAGATGCAGTAGCAGCAGGGGAAAAAAGGAGAGCCGAGCCGAGACCAGTAATACAGGAAGTGACAGCCGCCGATCAGCTGGAGCTGTGCACTCATGTCCATTTCCACTGGTGGAACTGTGTTCCATGCCGTCCTGCCTGCTGCCCACCCCTGATGCCCAAGCCCATCAGGCTGTGAAGTATCATCTTCCTTTTTACCCCACATATTGCTCAGAGACTTGGTGGCACAGTGGTTAGAGTGCAGAACTGCAAGCTGCTTCTGCTGACTGCTGGCTGGAGTTCACCAGTTCAAATCTCACCCGGCTCAAGGTTGACTCAGCCTTCCATCTTTCCGAGCACCCAGATTGTTGGGGGCGATATGCTGACTCTGTAAACTGCTTAGAGAGGGCTGTAAAGCACTGTGAAGCAGTATATAAGTCTAAGTTCTAAATTGCTAAGAGAAAATAAATCAGGACACCAAAGGCTTAAGTAATTGGGAGAGAGGGGTAAATTTTCAGGAAAGGGTGGTCCTACTGTCCTTCTCCAACTTGTATCACTGATAAGATGGAAGCTATACAAGTAGCACGGGTCTTTCTTTATTCAAGAACTTTTTTTCAGAAAGAACATCTGGCAGTTGAAAGTGTCTGCGTCATCAGCGTGAAGACTGCAAAGCTGAAGTTACTGTGGCAATGGCTGGTGTATAACAATATCATAGATAACCACTTCCTCTCCCCCCGGCTATGCAGAGAAACAGAAAATATACCCACCTGAGTAATGTTAACATTGTAAACAAGCAGGGCCTGCAGATCAACTTCAGATTCCTGTTGCGAGGGTGGACTGTGCTTGAGAACTGTTTCACATGTCTCAACCGCAGGATAAAAATATTACAACTTCTAGAGCTCTGAACTCATGGGTGTGAAGAGACAGAACCACTCCCCAACACTCGCTTGCTCTCCTATATACCGCTTCTTAGTACTTCTATAGCCCTCTCTAACCAGTTTACAGAATCAGCATATTTTCCCCAACAATCTGGATCCTCAGTTTACCCACCTCGGAAGGATGGAAGGTTGAGTCAACCCTGACCCAGTGAGATTTGAACTGCAGCTTGCAGTCAGCTGGTGTAACCTGCAGGGCTGCGTTCTAAACACTGTGCCACCTCGGCTCCCTTATGGAGGTTTGCCTAGTGCGGTGCCTTCCCTCTTTTTAAAAGTACACAAATTCAAATGTTACATATTTTGTTTGATTTGGGGTTTTTTTTAATTTGTTTCCATGTTGGACATTGATATTTGACATTTTATTTTTCAGTCTGCTTGACCTGTTCTTTTTCTGTTGTTGTTTCAGCCTTGGATGAGAAATCTCCATTTTTGGAGAGTATTTCCATTTTGGAAGAGTTCACTGGAATTTTGGCATCCCATATTAAGTTGAGCTGTCAAGCAACTCAAAAACAAAGCAGTGGGCAATAAATACGAAGTTTGAATGTTTGAAAGATTTAAATAGAATAGAATAGAGTAGAGTAGAGTAAAATAGAATAGAATAGAGTAGAGTAAAATAGAATAAAGTAGAGTAGAGTGGAGTAAAATAGAATAGAATAGAGTAAAATAGAATAGAATAGAGTAGAGTGGAGTAAAATAGAATAGAATAGAGTAGAGTAAAATAGAATAAAGTAGAGTAGAGTGGAGTAAAATAGAATAGAATAGAGTAAAATAGAATAGAATAGAGTAGAGTGGAGTAAAATAGAATAGAATAGAGTAGAGTGGAGTAAAATAGAATAGAATAGAATAGAGTAAAATAGAATAGAGTAGAGTAGAGTAGAGTGGAGTAAAATAGAATAGAGTAGAGTAGAGTGGAGTGGAGTAAAATAGAATAGAATAGAGTAGAGTGGAGTAAAATAGAATAGAATAGAATAGAGTAAAATAGAATAGAGTAGAGTTGAGTAGAGTGGATTAAAATTGAAGAGTAGAGTAGAGTAGAGTAAAATAGAATAGAATAGAGTAAAATAGAATAGAATAGAGTAGAGTAGAGTAGAGTGGAGTGGAGTAAAATAGAATAGAGTAGAGTAGAGTAGAGTAAAATAGAATAGAATAGAGTAGAGTAGAGTAGAGTAGAATAGAATAGAGTAGAGTAGAATAGAATAGAATTCGTTATTGGCTCAGTGTGATTGGACACACAAGAAATTTGTTGTTGATGCATATGCTCTCAGTGTACATAAAAGAAAAAATTAACCCATGGGTTAAATTATTATTCAGACTACTATTAGTCATATTTACAAAGAAGAAGAGGAAGAGGAAGAGGAGGAGAAGTAGGACGAGGAAAAACCTTTGTACTAAAACGCTTTCCTCTTTCAGTGCTTTCAGTGCTGAGTTCTTCTGTAACAAGCCAGGTAAATCACAGAACAGGAAATATCAGTATATAATAATCTAAAAGCAATAGCTATTAATTCAGTATGCTAACATGCTTTCCTTTAGACCTACTCCAGCTTTGGTTCTTCTGCAAGAAGTAAGATAGATGAGTATAGTAGCCTGTTTTAATACTTACCCTTATCGCAATTGGCTTTGTGGTGTTTATATTCTTCCACAATGTTCCAATCATAAAAATCATAGCATTTCTCTGAACATAACTCACACAGATTTCTGGTTCACATACAGCTTCTTCCATGTGATCATAATTTCAAATAGATCAATTGATTACAATATTTTTTTTTTTTTAAAAAAAATCCTTCTCGCCCCTATGGGTAGATTGTGTCTTCCTCGGTCTTGGGCCTGGGAATTTGAGGGAGCTTGGCTGCTCCTACCATTGCCTTCTTCTGGACAGAGAGCTCTGAGGCTGTTCTTGGAATGTGTTGGGACCTCTCTCCCTACTTAGAGTCAAAGCCCCCAGTGCTCGTATCACTACTGGGATTGTCCTCTACTTTCTACATCCCCTTTAGCGCCTCCTACAGGCCCTGGTACTTCTCCAGCTTCTCATCATCCTTTTTCCTAATGTTGCTGGACAGTGGTTAGAATGTCACTTTCTGGGAGGCTGGGTTCAAATCCCAATTGGGTTCAAATCCTAATTTGTACTTATGCATAGTCCTCCACTTACAACGGTTAGTTTAGTGACTGTTCAAAGTTACAACGGCACTGAAAAAAAGTGACTTATGACTATTTTTCAGTTACGGTCTTTGAAGCCTCTCCTTGATCATGTGATCAAAATTCAAATGCTTGGCAACTGATTCATAATTATGACTGTTGCTGTGTACGAAGGCCACACGATCAGCTTTTGCAAACTTCTGACAAGCAAAGTCAATGGGGAAGTCACATACACTTTACAGCCGGGTTACTAACTTATCAACTTTCAGTTATTCACTGAATGACTGAAGCAAGAAAGGCTGTAAAATGGACCAAAATTCATTTTAAAATGTTTCACTTAAAGACAGAAATGCTGGACTCAATTGTGCTGGGAAGTCAAGGACTCCCTTTATTTTGCCAATATGGGTTTTTAGGCAAAGATCTCTAACACTTCACTAAAACTTTAGACTGACAAAAAATGAGGGAATCATCACCCAGATTTACAAGATGTGAGTCAGATGTTGGATAACCAGAACAATATATATTTTAATTTTTTTAAAAAACCACTTGTGTTGCTAGCAATTGAACACTTAACTACTACACTTAACTACTACAAATTGCTGCCTTTTCATTGTTTCAGGACTATATTGTAGGATTACTAGGCAACGACTCTAGTCACCATCTTTCCTGCTTCCCACCAAAAATCCACAAATAACAACTGTTAGATATTTGCCTGGGTGACCTACCCAGACAGGGTAAAAGTCAAAAGTTCAGATTTGTTTATTGCATGTTGATTGGTTGCCTTCTTTTGGTGCTTAATATGTATCTTTGTAAAACTGCCCTGTTGCTGGGCTGGATTGTATAAATAGGAGAACTGTCATTGTATATAGCTCTCAATACTCCATTGCTTCTTGACTGAATTGACTTCCTTGTCCTGTTAGCGAAATAAACCTTGCTTGATTCAACCTTGCTTTGAGAGTTGGTGGGAAGCAGGAAAGATGGTGACTAGAGTCAAATTCAATTGTCTTGAAACTTTATCAGAACCCCCTCGCCCCTTCCCCAAGCCATCAGTCCAGGCTATTTATTTTACTTCCATTCATTTACCGATTGAGAATATGAAATGCAGGCCTGATTTGATTTCAAGAACACAAATTGCAGTCCAAGGTTTCCATGTCATTCTATCCTTGTTGCCAGATATGACTTTCATCCTTTTCCACAGCTCGGTGAAGGCCAGGAATGAAATTTAAGAGTTTCTTTTGAATACTTCCCTTTCTGCTTTTCCGCGGGAGAGTCCCAAAGATCTTTGAGAAGTTATCTCCATTCTTTGAAGGAGATCTACAGACATTGCTAGTCACGCTGATACTCCGATGCCTCCTCAGGGATGTCTTCTTCACTTCGTTACTACCAATTGGAAGAAAGCAGTCGTCTTCTGTGCTTGACTGTCGGCTAAAAATTTCTTTAGCGGGGTCTTCAAAAACACTGGATTGGTCAAAACTGTCCTCACTATCCATAGTCATTGAGCTAAGGTGGCTTAGGCACCTGCTTTCACGGGAAAATCGGGGCTTACTGTCCAATGGGGATTCTAATCCAGCATAATCACTGAAGATATTAGGTCCTTCTAATCCTGCAGAATCTGGTGGCGAGCAAACATCTCCTAAAGAGCAAATGGAAGAAAACAAGCATTATATTCTCAGAAATGTTTGTTTGAACCAGAAGAATACCAAAAATAGAAACATAGAAACATAGAAACATAGAAGTCTGACGGCAGAAAAAGACCTCATGGTCCATCTAGTCTGCCCTTATACTATTTTCTGTATTTTATCTTAGGATGGATATATGTTTATCCCAGGCATGTTTAAATTCAGTTACTGTGGATTTATCTACCACATCTGCTGGAAGTTTGTTCCAAGGATCTACTACTCTTTCAGTAAAATAATATTTTCTCATGTTGCTTTTGATCTTTCCCCCAACTAACTTCAGATTGTGTCCCCTTGTTCTTGTGTTCACTTTCCTATTAAAAACACTTCCCTCCTGGACCTTATTTAACCCTTTAATATATTTAAATGTTTCGATCATGTCCCCCCTTTTCCTTCTGTCCTCCAGACTATACAGATTGAGTTCATTAAGTCTTTCCTGATACATTTTATGCTTAAGACCTTCCACCATTCTTGTAGCCCGTCTTTTATTATAAAAGTAGAAAATAAAACATGTCCCGGTGGACAAAACAACAAATACGTCTTACATGATGGTAGATAGGAATAAGAATAGAGATTTTAGAATGAAGAAGAAGGAAGTAGTTTTAGATGTGGCAGGATATTACATCACAATAGGAGGAACTTAATAAAGCACACACATTTAACTATTTAATTACTAAATGTCTCTGGGGCTGTCAATATTCAGCGTGACAGGTGCTGACTGGGGAATTCTGGGAGTTGAGGTTCATACACCTTCAAGTGCCCAAAGTTGAGAAACACTGGCCTAAACAATGCTTGGTTGACTCTAAAAGAGGCCATAAATTGCTAGTCAATGGAGTCAATGTCAATGGAGGAAAATACTGAGAACTGTAGTTTGGATTATTTTCAGACTCTGGATTTGTATGCCGCCCCTCTCCTGGGACTCGGGGCGGCTCACAAAAATCATATATTGATCCCCCCCCCCCCCAAATCAGTCAAAAAAGAAGATGTGAGTCAGACAGAAACATTAGTGCTGGTTTACTTGTGCTGTAGCTATATGTGAGCCTTATTGGGGAACTGACAATGAACTGTAATAAAACTAAGCAATTGCTAACCA